>NC_052615.1:28397003-28697003 GCF_016545825.1 Eucalyptus grandis | reverse complement strand
ATTTAAAATGTCATTTTTGCTTAAAGAAAATTGGCCAGGCGCTGATCAATATAAAGCACCAGATATTGAATGAGGAAAAAAGCAATACAAACCTTGGTTCGTCCATATGGATTCGTAGCACAAAGGGGAAACTCCTCCGTGCATGGGACCTCCTTAGGCCAGCCATAAACTGTAGCAGATGACGAGAAAACAAGCTGGTACAAAGAAAACATATGACATAAACATCAGTTGGGTCCTTCTCTCTGTACTAAGTAACACCAGTTGCAGAAGAACCTTCACAGAACACTGGCAGAAGAAGGATTGACATTTAGGACAGTGCTATGGAGGAAGATAAAAATCCATAAGAAACATCAAATGGTCGATTTTCTTACGGCTGGGGAGATTACTCTCCTTTTCTTTACTGGTTCATGGCAAACCTTAGTAATAACCAACAAACCAAAAAAAAAAGAAAAAAAGAGTAAAGCAATGTCACAATTATAAGTTTACTGCACAAATTCCCTATATAAAACTCCAAATGGACGAGTCATTGAAAACCTATCACTTGTCCTCAGAACTTTCCAGAGGCTAATGTTTCAGTTTTAAGAAAGAGGACAGAGACACTGTAATGAAGGAATTAGCAAGGCTTTGCCACTTGTTAGCACATGGTTAGAAAGGAAGTAGATAAGTGATTACAGTGTAAATTACACTTAAAATGAACAAACAGCTGAGAATCTGGAGAAACTCAACAAACAAGAAACTGCTATGGAGCATGCATGCATGTGGGGCCCACCTCATGTTATGCTATTTTTGACATGGCAGTCCAATAAACCTGGCCAATGACATGGGTTACGGATAACAAATAGCAACTTTTTAATACATGTATATACTAAGATCTACAAGATCACTTGTCGAGATTAAAGGTCTATTATATGTCAGCCTCAATAAGTTAACTCGTTCTCTAGTAAAATAGCCAACAGATCCCCTACAGCAGTTGGTAATAATCTTAGCAAGTTGGAATCTTGTAAGTAAATTCCTCCATGGCTATAGGAATTGACCCCTATCTTTCTCATTTGTATTGCATATACCTTTTTACATTCATGGGAAGCCATCACTTCTAGTAAAGTAATTGTCCCAATAAGATTGTTATCATAATAAAGCAGCGGTTTCTGTACACTTTCGCCGACTGCTTTCAATCCAGCAAAGTGTATGACAGCATCAAACCTGCAAGATTTAAAGGACAAGACAGTTAAGGAATGTTCGCAAGATTAAAATAAGGAGTAAAAGGAAGAACAATGCATTAAAGCACATGAGTTGAACACACTTATGACTAAATTTTCAGAATGATCTTCATTCTTGACATGAATCATCAGATTCTCAGAAATGAAATCGTCCAACAACAATGTCATGGTAAGAAGTTAAAACTACTGTATCAAAATGATCCAATTGGTTAGTAGACAATGAAAAGAAAAAGTCTTTCCAAGGTAAAATATTAGTTTTGCACGAAAGTAGTGGACATCACTTGTCTGCTTATATGTTCTGTGCTAACTTCGGTGTCAAAATGATCCACTCTGTTAGTAGACAATGCAAAGAAAAAGTCTTTCCAAAGTAAAATATTAGTTTTGCACGAAAATAGTGGACATCACTTGTCTGCTGATATGTTCTGTGCTAAGAGGAGCTTTCTATTGGGAAAGAGAACTGAATCCAGTCACGGGCCGACAGAAGCAGAACATTTGTCCCTAAGAGTTGAAAATTACTGTCAAACGAGCAATAGAAACGACAGGCTTTACTTTGTCGAGGCGAATAGTTCCTCGAGGGCTGGTCTGTCACGAAGGTCCATCTGCAAGTGAAGGCATATACACTAATGTCAAGGCCATAGCAGAAATATGTCAATCCCAACATGACAAGGCCAGTGCAAACGGGCTCCGTTAAGACAAATCATCTCAGTCCTAGAACGGAAACCAAACGAACTCACAAAGGGACTTGACCAGAATAGCCATCACAGGTGTTCAACATTAATCCGAATCTTTCATGACTCAAAACAATATGAAACAATTTTTAATCCCGGGCTCCAGCACCATAAAACTGCAGCTTTCAAGCAAGAGTGAAAAAAGTGTACAAGTCGACTGGCAGTAATCAGCACTTAAACAATCACATAACAATTACCCTTTTTTTTCTCCTATCTTTTTCAGAAATTCCGGTGGGGCAATAAGTTTCAATAACATATTTATATGCTGTCAAAGGCCGATAATCAGAGGCCACCAACGTACGTATCCAACGACGAATTTACAATCACACCACACGACGAAAGTATAACTTCAAAAAGAGCCTATAAAAAGCATTAAACTCCAAATTCAAGTAATCATCACTCCGTCCGACAAGAACAAAAGCAAGCGAAAATTTTGCCACCACCAGCCTCCGAAAACCGCACGCGAGAACTTCACCAAATAAAAAAAAAAAACCGTTTTTTTATCTCCAACCAGGGCAGGGCTTTATGCGAACCTTGTGGAAGTCGAGGTTAGGGCCGTACTCGCCGGCGAGCTCCCTGACTCTCCGGACGGCGATTTCCGAGGAGTTGTCCAGGTTGTCGACGACGGTGGCCCGGAAGCCGCCGAGCAGGAGCTGGAGCACGGTGTGGCTCCCAATGTACCCGCAGCCGCCGGTGACGAGGACGCTGGGCTGCGCCGCCATGCCGCCGCCGCCGACGACCCCCGAACGGGAAGGCGGCTAGGAGGAAGCCCGGGCACCGGAGGAAAAAGAAAAAAATTCAAACTTGGTACGAGGGCGAGGGACGAGGAAGGGGTTTGCGCCCGATCAGACAAGGGGATGGAGGGAAACCCGGAAAGAGGCGGCCATTTATAGGGGGCGGAGAGAGAGAGAGAG
This sequence comes from Eucalyptus grandis, assembly GCF_016545825.1. Taxonomy (NCBI): domain Eukaryota; kingdom Viridiplantae; phylum Streptophyta; class Magnoliopsida; order Myrtales; family Myrtaceae; genus Eucalyptus; species Eucalyptus grandis. The sequence continues at coordinate 28,694,144 of NC_052615.1, read as the reverse complement.
AGGCGCTCTCAATAGATGAGAGAATAATTGCAGATTGCGCGACGGAGCGTTGAAAGAGATGGAGAGAGAGAGAAGCAGAGAGAAGCAGAGAGGATTTGATTTGAAAGAGGATTTCGAACAAAAAAAAAAGGCAGAAATGCTCTCTTGCCCTTTTTTTAAGTTGTGCTTTTTGATTGGCGACGATGACGGAGCACGCCTCCACGTGACCATGAGATTCCTGTTCATCTAGCGAAAAGTGATACCAGGTACGCGATTAGGTTTTACGTGACTTGGATCGTGCGGCCCCCGATGTAATAATCTCCTAGATTAGTCTCGATGAAACCTAAGCGCACCCGGGTTCGGGTCCATAAACAATGACAATTACCCCGTCCAATGTGAATTCAGTTTTCGAGTCATTTGGATAGTGATATTTCTTCTTTAGAATGTTCTCGCGATATATATAATCACGACCCTTTGACTTATGCGCATATCAAAACCAAACATACTAATAATAATTCAATAGAAATGATGTTTAGTTTATATCTTTATAGAAAGAACATAGATGATATTTGATGAGATATGCTTTCAGTGAAATGGCAAATACTCAAGACTCAAAATCTTATACTAAAAAACGTTTTAATATTGAAAATAGTATTGAATTGGAGTAAATTCGGCAATGAATCACTAAATATTGATCACCTTCTTTACTAAAGAGATGGAAAATCGGTTTTGAAATTGGTGGTCCCTAAAAATGGAATGCGATCCCATAGATGCTTCAAATTATTTGGATTCACGTGATATATGATCATCCAATTTAACTTTTTCCGAAGAGTAGCAGCAGGATATCATTTATTTTCAGAAAGTCCAGTAACTTTTATTCCCGAATCACGCAGCACAGGTGTTTGTTCTTCCCGAGGACAACACTAAAAAGAGAAAAAAAATATATATTCCGACTTATAATTTATTTGTCCTCTTATTTGGCAATGACGTGGCGTTACTAAACAAAGCAGAAATGGGTCGAGACGATGGATATCCATCCACGTAATGCATATGTTCTGAGTAATTTCCATTTTTATTTAATTGTTCGATTTTAATTTTTATTATTTTATTTTCTGGTGCTCTGCATATGATTACAAGGATTTGAAAGCGACTGATTAAAGTACAAAGAAAGGTGGGAAATCAAATGATGGGTTTTATAGTTTTATGAGACTCGCTACTGGCGAATCATATGCACTTTTAAGTGACGACAAATGTTAATGTCGTGGACCCATTACTACTCACGAGAGACATCACATGAACTTTAACTTCGTTTTCTTGTGGACAGAAAGTAATTCATCACCCGGGGTCTTCTTGCCCATGGGTATTTAATCTCTCTGTCGAGAATGAGATCAAAACTGTTTCGGGTTCGAGTCCTATTCGCTTTCTTCCTCGTAATGATTGCCTTAAATAGAAAGGTAAAAATAAGTTGGGAATCTTGCGACTCCGCTCAATTAAAATGTTTCAAAATCAATGAGGAAATAGATCGTGAGGATGGTCGAACACGACTCAACATACCCTTTGGATAGAATGGGGTGAAAGTCACATAATCTTTTTTGGGATACCCTCTAGGAACCTTTCTAAAAGAGAGACTTTACCTAAAAGGTTAGTCACGTATTATGAATATCAAATTACAGTGAAATGCCAAACAAAGAGTAAAATTGACAATTTAATATCAACTATATAAATTTTATTGGATTTCAAAAGTCCCTAAGTTCATATACAATCATTTTCATTCTATAACTACCTAAATTCTTTTCCTAAGAGAATCAAGTCACAACTTTATTCTTTATTAGCTTTTTTTTTTCCCTTGCACACATAATATGTGCCTCTTTTGTTAGTGATTTAGGAAAAATATGGCTATATCTTTTCTTATGTTTGGAAGATTTTGAAATAGAAAAGAATCACATTGAAATGGTAAGTAGCGTGAGGGAATTGTTATTCCGGATACTTTCACGCATCCAGACCAAAGAAACAGAATCAGATTAGATCCATTACAACGAACTGTTATATAATGTGAAACTTTCCAGTTAACACCGTACGAAAGTAATACGTTCAAACGACTTAAGCTTCATCCTTTGGCGAAAGAGAGCCTCAGTCAATCTTTCTAGTAGTCGTACAAACACAAGATAAGGCCACCAGCTAAAAAGGCTTTCCTTGCGTGAACAGACTGCAGAAAAAAGCATGACGCACGTTACTTCGAGATTCACAAGAAAAAGCAAGAGCAGAGAAACAAAATTAAGACGCTCCTTTGACGTTTCCTACTTGTCTCTACATACCACGTGAAAAGGAGGTGGAAAGGTATTAAAAAAACTTAAGATTCGCCATCTTTTTCAAAACTAACAATGGAATATAATATTAAGAAAAAAAAAAAAAACCACAGTTTCAGATATAAACTGGAATGATTGTTCCACATCAACTAACTTCAGAGTGTGATGATACTTAGCAGTCAACATAACCACAATTAGTTCGGTGGAGATGGACAGACTATGCTAGCTTGGCGCAATAGGACTGTTTTGGAAAAAAAAATTCGGGCCTTCTATTCTGGTATGTAACTAAATGAGAGGCACCTATAAACATCATACATGTACTGATACAGTATTTATCTTGCAACAGTGTCACGGTCACGGAGGCAATTCCATGATTTTCAACATTGAAAGCATTAAGCAAGAGCTCTCTTTCTTAGAGAGAAGCTTTTTGTTCTTTGTGGAACAGCATTGATGAGGAGAAAAGAGATTCAAATTGACTGTAACAACAGAAGAACTATCCAAGAACACAGCCTCCTTAGCCTGGACTGGGTTACAAAGGAGCCGAATCTTGTGAAATTACCGTGCATAAGAAGTGCCAACTTCGGGTCATTTTTTCCCCCAAAACTGGTAAAGGATTCCGATTTTGCGACCAGTGTTGTCATTTTATGGAAAGACTGACCGTTCAGCACGCCGTGTACCACCCTACAACATCAAAGAAGATCGCCTGCTGACGGTTGAATGATCTGGCAAAAGATCATGAAGCAGGTAGACGAAATTCCATGCCAAAATTGCGTAAGCAGTTATTTATAATTTAATCCTGTTCTGTAACTACGGGTTGGGAACTGAGGAGTCTTTCAGCTTCATCATTTGCTTCAGCTTGTAGCCTCCATTTCTGCAAGAAAAGAGGAGAGAATTACTCGTTGACATTTTTCGGTATACATGCTGTTCATAATTGAAATGTCAGCTAGCAGCCATTGATTAATGACTAATTGAATGTTATCATAAGGCAGTGGTGATTTATATATCATTATTTTGTTAGGCATGCAATGTCTCCACCAGTCACATAACATATTTGTAAAATTATGAGTGTGAACTTAGCATATAATTAATACTATCGCTCAGCTAAACAGATTTTGCAAAATAAGTAGTATTTACATGTGACAATGAGATGATATAGTATTGCACAACACGGAATGTTATTTTAAGAGGTTCTATTGAATGATAAAAACTATCTGAAGGAAAGACTAATGTATGTCAATTTTGTGATTGCCATGTGGTGGAGTCGCTTCCTTTCTGGCCCCCTTCATTTTTCAGATTTGGAACAAGACAAATGCCATTTAAGTGTCAATCCAAGAAATAGTCTCTGATGTAAGTGAAGTCTTCAATCTCAACAATCAATCTATACCTCTACCCTGTACCAGATTATTTGTCAATTTCCCCATCTCAGTTTGTTATGAGAAAGAATAAATTCAGAGTAACGAGAACATGCCTCTTCAAGTTTTTCTATCTCCATTATCTGCTGTATTTGTTCAGCAACACTTTCCTGTGAACAGAGATAAGTGAGCTAGTTTATCTTATGCATCAAAGATGGTCAGGAAAGATCACAAAATCCGAAAAACAAACCACGTTGCTTGCTGCTTCAGCTGCCAGAACATCAGAGTCCAGTTCTACCTCAATTTCAATCATTGAAGATATCTGACAACCACACACAGTAAACACGATACTCTAGTTAATTTAAAGCATGTATGTAGGCTCAAATTAGGGGGCAAGAGACTGTTGAGATAAGGTTTTCCAAGTCATACTCTAGCATAACTTTCAATTAATTCAATCCGTCCCCTCAATGAGTTTTCCAGGCCTTCTCGCACCCTTTTTACTCTACTTTTCCGTGCCCTAAAAAGACAGCAGTTTCATATAAATTCGTGTCCAGGAAAGAAGCATACAACGCCTCCACATATCAACAGAGAAACAATACTATGAAACATGCAAATGAGAATGAGCTAAGCAGAGGATGCATTCTAAAGAGTTTTACCGGTAAGATGGTTCTCCAACAGCATAAATCTTGTTCTCAAGTTGACAAATGCGAGCTAACATCCATACCTACATAGATGCACGCTGTTCTGAAACTTCTCACCATCTTGCCATTTCATTATAAAAAAAAATGCAAAGTAAATAGTCTAAAGTTTCTAAGTGAACTGTCACAAATCACTGCAAAGTGAAAAAAATGATGATTAGAGTTCCAGGTGAAGCATTTAACTGCTAATCAGTTTGAAGTAACTGGCAGCAAATTCAGGTATGAGATTCTCTTCATTCAAGATTTCAAAAGATCGTGTTGCTGAGTGATCCTTTCTTTAATTGCCAAAGAACTACATATCTACTATCCATAAAAATGAATCCACACTTCCCAATGCTGGTTAAGAGGCTACCTCATAGTAATCAGGACTTTTTAGTTTCCCACGTGAATATTAATAAACATGGAATTAATCAAAACTGGGGAATGTCTCTAGGTATATTCAGAATAGAGGGTGAAGAGGCAGGCCTTTCTGTGAAAAATCTTTAATTGACTTTGCGGAGTAAAAGAATGCCACAACCGGATGGTTTAGAGCTAAAATGTTACTTTTGACAGTCAAATACCAGGTAACGGTGGAATGGACGCAATCTGAAACAGGGGTTTCCAACAAAGGGGAGAGTTGACATTATATTTCGGGTTTAACCCACCCCCATCTCCAGTGCCGGGCTCAGAAGGGAGGAGGTTACATTTTATCTGCGCAAAATGGTCACCGCATCTGAAGGATCATACCTCTTTTTCAGCAGCTTCTTTCAGATCTTTGATGCGAGACTGGAGAACGGCATATTGAGACAGAAGCTGCTGTTTGATTGCAGTTGCATCGACTGATCGCTGGGGTAGCTGAAAAATGAAATAATGGATAACTATATATGCGTAGAATAAGCTAATGTTAAAGGCAGATTCAAAGCTAAAAAGTGATACATATGGCTTCTACTTCTTGGTAATTAGTGCCTAAAAGAAAGTCTGAGCTTGTCTAACAGATCCAGAAAGGGAGGTTGATTGGCTTTGATAAATAAATTCATGCTGCATATGGGCTTCGGATTGTGAGTATAGATATCAAAGTAAACATGTGAAGTAATTCAGATTATGATGACATCACACAAGAATATCCTGCATTCTCCAAAATGTTTCATGGGAATAATGAGAAGTAACCATTTTCACGATTCAATTTGACAAAACATGGACTCCATATTACCTTGTTTTATAGAATATGAAAATTTCTGATATCAAGCATAGAAAGAAAAAAAAAATTACAAGTTTCTGTGAGATCAACTAATAAGAACCGAAGATATGTTTAGAATTTGTTGAGTTAAATTTCAATTAGAATAGGAATTATTGATGTCAAGAAAAGAGCAAAATAGGAAAATGTCGCTGAAAAAGTAATTCATAAATATAACTGCACGGAATATGCGAAGTCCACTTGCATTTATTACATCCAACAATATGAGAAACATGCTTACTCTGCTTAATTGGGGAAAAACCAGCAAATTTAAAGTAGCCCCAACTGTGAGAAATGCAACAGCACCGACTGAAAGGAGCTGAGGCAAGCTGGGATCAATCAATCCAGATGCAGCATCTCCAGTGGCCAGCACAGCCAGAAGTGGAAAAAGAACAGATGGATTGAACAATGATGAATTTCTGTCTTTGGCAGGTGCTCTTAAAAGTAGTGATTCCCTTCCATCTTTGTGGTTTGTGAGGCACATAGGCTCACCAGGGTAGAAGTTGGGAGCCTTTGGGCTAAACTTTAATGGACCCACCTCCCGGTAAACATTTAATGGAGCTGCTAAAGCCATTGTTACTCTCTCTCCTGCCTGAGCAGGAAGAGTTGCTGTTTCAGTGGCAAACCGGTGAGTGCGTGCCACGCCAGAAGGGGTCTGTACCTAAAAATTGAATGTGCACAGAAGTCCCTATCAGGTAATTAAAAAAAAGAAAGAAAGTTGCAATTTCAGCTTCAAATGAGGTTATTCATGTCTGCAAAGCATTTTAATATGCTATTGTATCAATGGGAAGATGGAACTTCTTCCAGCTTGTTAGAGCAGAAAGGAAAAAAGAATTACCCCAAGTGCTTCTGGAGAAACATAAAAATCGAGTGAATAGCAATTTTTGCTAATTGATTAAGGTCCCAATTTAATTGTATTTATCAGGATAACCAGATAGCTTTCAGTGCTGATGCAAAACTTCTTTTGGGCCCAGCAGGAGCGCTTACTATACCAAACTACACAATCTGACCGCAAAGTAGTGCCAGTGTTTTAGAATATCTCTGTTATTCAAAAAGTTCTCATCATAGTGTGAGATCGTACAAACCGCATACCTCCTAGGTCATAGTAAAGTGAACATACCACAACAGAGTGAACTGCAGCAGGAATAGTTTGCTTTGTTAAATTCAGAAATCTTAGCCCCCGTTTCCATGCTGGAACATCCATGCTGCGTTCGGCAGGAGGAGAACCTTAGAAGAAGTGAATATCCAGGGATCAACACCACACAGAATAATATAAGTGATCAACTAGGAATTTATTGGCTGCTAATGACAACAGGTCTAGCTTATGATTAGAAGCTATCATATGGCCAATCAAATGAGAAAATATTAAATGACAGAAGATATGTGTATACCCTAGAGATGCAGGATTTGCTTGAGTTATATTACATTAATTTTACAAGAACAATAGATATACCGACCTGATCTCTTCAGACTCAATGCTAATAATGTCACCCGAAACTAGCTCGTACTTGTAACGGCAGGCGGCACAGGAAACAATCTGCAGAAGCAGGTTCCAAATAAGATATTATCATAGTAGAATGTTTTATGATCACTTGACATTAAAAGTGAATAAGTTATCTTAAAGCTGACAAGCAAATAGAACTAGACTCTCAAGGTCAAGATGCTCATCACCAGAGTCAGTTATTAGACTCCATCAGGGTACAACATTCTATAAACCCATCAACAAGTCTCTTATTAGTAAAATTGCATCCACCTCTTGGTCATTCATCAACACTACAAGAAAGAAAACGAGAGTGGATGATCGAAATGACCCCACTAACAAAAGAGCAACACAAGAACTCAACAGGAAAATTGGACAAGCATTCGTACATAGACCGATATTTTGAACTTTTGAAAGGATATCACAGCTTACCTTAAGCTGAGCAGTGACTCTGCATTATCTAGGTAGCAGTACAGACAGTAGTAAAAGAACACCATGTGACAAATGGCAAGTATATTATTTTACAGCCTAAATCACCATGATCATCTGATTCTAAATTTCCATAGCACATTGACAGTGGAGTAAGCCTACCTTAACATCTAGGCATGCTTAGTAAGTAATACTTGGAACAAGCTATAGAACTCGAGGTTATCTTTGATAACAAAATGGCATAATCAACACTAAGAATTCAACTTTGTTAGCATACTTGAATACCATCTTGGGGTTGCGCGACGGCGACAGCTATCATACAACTTGGACATCTCACAACCTTCCCGAAAGGGACCTGCTAAAAGCAAAAAAAAAGGTTGCAGGAAGTGCAGGGTCAGTAGGAAAACTACCGCCCACTATCCAAGCAAAAGTTTTTTAAGGCAAATGCTGCACAATTCGTAACCAAAACATATTTTAAATTTTAAAGCAAGAGAAATCAGGATTGTACCTCCACGCCAGGAGAAACCCCTACTTGGCATATGATATCAATCACACTTAGAGCATCAGAAACCCTTAGGGATGCCGCAAGACCATGAACTAACAGCGAATATACGCGCATGTCGGGCCTGGACCATCTCCACCTGCCGACATAAGCACCGTCTTCACCTAGACCTGGCCATCGTCATCAAGATATTAACAATAGTTTCACAGTCACACGTTCAAATGACCTCCACCTCACTCCAGTTAAGACACTAGCATCAACCAGCAAAAAGAATCGTTCACATTCAACTGCAACAAAGCATTGAGAACTTCACACGTTGCGATTATCGAAGAACACTTAGTTCAGAGATTATAACCGTGAAACGCCATGTCTATGGAATAACAAGACGGACCTTGATCGAAAGTCGAGCGCATGGCGTAGAACACGGACAGAGCCAGCTCGGCATTCCCGCGCTCGAGCGCCGCGTTCATGATCGAGCAGCAATCAGACACGCCGACCACGCCGCCGCTCCCGCCGGCCTTCTCCGCGATGATCCGCAGCGCCTCGTCAGCGTCTCCAGCGCCGGACGCTTCGCCGACCACCTCGTCGCTCAAAATCGCCGAGGTGGAGGCCGAGGACGACGACGACGACTCCTCGCCGGCGACGCCGCTCTCGCTCTCGCTCAGCGAAGCTCTGCTCTCGAAGGGGCGCCGGGAGACGGCGGAGGAGGGAGAAGGCGAGTCCCGGAGGTGGCGGGGAGCTGCCGAGTGGCCGCCGCCGCAGAGGAGGATGGAGAGCAGGGCGGTGTTGGTGGGGGAGCATCGGGAGAGGTGGAGGGCGGAGGAAGAGAGAGGGAAGCGAGAGAGGCACGGGGAGCACGAGCACAAGCTCAAGGTCATTTCCGGAACTTCGACGGCAGCGACGAGAAGAAGGAGGAGAAGACGGCGGCGACGGCGAGAATGGAGGGGAGGGCGATGCGCCGATGGCAGGTGTAATGACGGTTTGCGGATAACGAACGAGAGGCTCCCGTGGATTTGGAAAGAGGGGGAAAAGAGGTCCAAAAGTGGGAGATGATGGAGGTGCGGGGAATCGAACCCCGTGCCTCTCGCATGCGAAGCGAGCGCTCTACCATATGAGCTACACCCCCAGGTTGTTGATTACGTCGCCTTAAATTTTTAATAAAGCAATTATCGTGGTAATGGAATGAGTTATCTCGGCTTTTGGATTTATTACGGCCTACTACGGTCGTATTGAAAAAAAAACATCAAAATCTGACGGTATGTTTTGCCAAAAATGTTTCAAAGTCCACCGAACATCGCAGGGAGTGAGGATTATGATGCTTTTGACCCCAAAAGAAAAAAAAAAAAAATGATTGTGACGTCTTCTTGAAGAAGCACCAACTTGTTTAGATTGAAGTTTGGGTTTGATCCGACCTCCTTTTTTATTAAAAAAATAAGGGGTAAGTATAATAGAAGTTCTAAAACTTGTAAGGAAAATACAATTGAGTTCTAAAACTTGTAAAAAGTGCAATCAAGCCATAAAACTCGTCAAATTAGTTCAATTGAGTCCTACAGTTAACATGTCAAACTTTTTAACATTAAATGCGACGTGGCATTTTAAATGAATTTTTATTTAAACTATTTTTTATTCAAATTAGATTAAAAAATAAAAAAAGATAAGATAAAATTTATTTAAAAAACAAAACAATTAAAAAAAAGGATAAAAAAGGCAGGCACTTCCGCCGCCGCCGCTAACGCCGGAAGGGCCGGAACGGTCGTCGAGCACCTTTGCCCAAGGCAAGCAACCATTGACGGCCCCTCCGATGTTGGGTGGCGGCAGAGAAGGAGCTGCAATTTCTCTATTTTTTTAATATTTTTTTAAAATAAATTTTAGTTTTTTTTTTTTTTAGTTTTTAAATCTAATATTGAATAAAAATAATTTAAAAAGCCACATGGAAAATGAAAATTCATTTTAAATGCCATATCTCGTGTCATGTCAGCATTTTCCGTTAATAAGTTTGACGGTGTTAATTTTACGATTTAATTAAATCAATTTGACAAGTTTTAAGACTTAATTGACATTTTTACAAGTTTTAGGACTCAATTGCATTTTTCTAACAAGTTTTAGGACTTCTATTACACTTATCTAAAAAAATAACTATGCATGCATGATGTACTACTTCTCATACCGAACGCTTCTAAAGAAAGGGACATCAAAGTCACGCTCTTGGATTTCCTTTTGTTTACGAGTAAAACAGATGGAAAGGGTCAATCAACGTTGATGATAATGACATCTTCCAAGAACTTATAGAACAAGAAGAAGATTTCTCACCAAAAAGAGGAACATTCGATTCGAACCATAGCGTCCTACACTTTAGATGGGTCCACTGCTCTGGCAACCACCGGAGATGGAACCGTAAGATAAATATTGAAACTACCCGACGATCCAACCAAGCCAACGCCACGAGCAAGCCACAAATCGTGCGACTGTCTGTGTTCATAAATCGTATAACGACGTGACGTCAAACGCGTGACAAAAGAGATTAGAATATTTCTCATAATTTTTTTACCACTCTAATTAGATCACACATAATATATCCCCATCAAAGGAGCTTTCTTCATTGAAATTGAAGGGACCATCGAGAATTGTCGCCACAAATCAACACTCAAGCTCACTCCACGAATCCTCAATCCCTTTCTCCTCCCTTTGAAAAGTAGAAATCGCCTATTGTCGGCATGAAGAGACCGTCTAGAGCGACACCTCCACCAAAAGTGATACGTGCAACATACATTTTCAGCAGATTATCTCACCCAACACGAGATATTATAATATTGAAAGAGTTCAGCTTCTGCAAAAAGGAAACATCACAAGCTTTTGCCTAATCAATGTTGATAATGACATGTCAATCGGCAAAACCAAAATGAGTAAAGACTTTTTACAGACATGGCCACTACTATGGCCACACCAAATCATCTCGATGAAAACTACACTTCCGCTGGGGCACTGCTAGGTTCCGAAAGGTAGCAACAAATAGATGTGTAGGGAGACACCGGCACCAAGAACATGTCTTCACTATTGAGCTCTGGGAAAACGGCACTTTGTTCCAGCTGCAACTTGACTGGGGCACGGATTAGTTTCTGAATCGAGCTCTGTGCCACGGGGGAATTGGGCGGCCACCCTGATTACGTGGCACTGTATTGGTCTGGCGAGGCACTGTATTGATCTGACGTGGCACGGCCTTCATCCTCTGCTCCTTCAGATCAGCAAACAGAGAATCCAGTGTCTTAGGTCTCTGCTTGGCGCCTGCATTGCTTTCATTCTCTTTCTGCTGCTGCAAATAAACCAAAGGCATATGTCAATCAATAGCTGATGGATGTGAAGACGCATGTAACATCGCAGTCATAATTTGTCCAAGAAACTTTAATAAGCTAAAAAAATGTGCAAGACAGACTTACAAAAAAAGCCAACAAATCCTGAGTTCTAATCAGCATAATGCATTCCTTGCAAACAACCCAAAATTTTTTTTTTCCATGCAAGTGGGAAGGAAGTCTCCATGGTTCACTTTCACTCGTATTACACACTACAATTTTTCCGAAAAGCACAAGAACAAAGGAGAGCCCATAAAGTAGCATCAATTAGCCCATGTTGGAAAACAAAAAGCTCATGTTACCACTATCACTACACATTATAATTGATCAAGCAAAGGCCTGACTACAAAATATTTCCTGTATACTAATAATCACACATCTACATCTATAGCTTTATCTAAGACTGCTGCAGTTCAACTACACATCATCTATCTAACCACTTATAACCATTAATACATTCAAAAAAAAAAAAAAATCCTATTAGAATTAGAAGGTTCCATACCTTTGCAGCTACAGCTCCATTTACAATCCTCTTCTGACTGACCACAGCTCCAGCCCTGCAGAATAGAGAAAAATCGGATTGAAGAGAAAAACTAGAAGGTTACTTGCTTCCTCTTAAGCAGCGACCATCACTTCTCCAGACAAATTAGAGCATTAAAGTACTTACCATCAGGGACATTAAAAAAACCAACCAAAGTTAAGAAAGGACAAACCAGACCGGGACATGACAATCACCCTAAATAGAGTATCATCCGCAGCTGATGGATTGTTTGTTTTCTCAAATTTCCTCAAAAGCACACCAAATTACATGGATTCCAATAGAAGCACATATCTTCAAAGGCACACCAAATTTCTTGACTTGCTTTAAACTGTAGACCGTAGAGTATAGCCTTAAGATTGCAAAATGGGCAAACGTCTCCCCTTATTCTCCATAACTCCAATGCCAGAATCTCTATATGAAGTTTTCCAATGAGCCCCATTTTCAGACTAAAGTCTCAAAACTAGATATCAAGCACTTTCCATAAAATGCCAAAAAAAGAGCATCTACTTCGGTTATTTTCCGCAAGCTAAAACTAAAACGTGTCTCCTCATCCTTCATTCAACAAATGAACTTTCCGAAATCACTTCAGATGCGTCACAGCTTATTCATGAGGAAACTCCCACATAAACCATATGAAACCAGTAATATCCCTTCCACCCTTTTAGGATCCAGATGCCTCTCATCCCTTGCGTGAAAGTGATACTGTTTGATACAGAAGATAAGTTTAATGCCTTCAGACATACTTGAAGCTCAAATTCTTAATCGCAGATCTCTAGCAAGTATAATCCCATAGATTAGCCGAATTCAACACCGAGATCATGGAGCATCAAGTAAACAATTTCAATCCACACTTAAGCACTAGTTCAAATTACAGGTCTCTGCAGTCATTAAAGATGAGCGCTGATCCAAAGGAAGACCATAAAAAATACATGAGAATGCTGAATCCCTTTACCAGCATGGAGTATCTACTGATGTCTCCAGTCTTCATATCTGAATACACTGTATGTAAAGCTGAATGCTTTTGTAAACAAACACATGCCAAATATGAGCCCTTTGACAAAATCACAGAAAATGAGAGTTCCTCAGTTTTACTTAGAAGTCATGCAGTCCCTTAACTTTGACTAAGATGCTGCAACCATTGGAGGCCAAGAATATAGTAAAACACAGTCAATCAGCCATATGAATTGTCCCACATTCCAAATTGGAAGGCTCCATGGTTAAAAGGGATACCCTTCACTAAGGAAGGTAGAGCTTCGAGCTGCAAAGCAGAACATTGCAGCTACAACTAGACCTACGCCGATATTGCATGCATTATTCTGGAAGGAAACAAAGAATAAACAGCCGAAACACCAAAATGCCCCAAGCTAATCATTTCCAAGACAATCCCATCATCCATCTTATAAGGAAGGTGGTGTCCATTCAGACAAACTCATACATAATATAACTTCCACGCACATGGAACTTGAGCTATTATTCAGAGAAACCATGCTTTACCTACAGCAGAAGGAAATAAACAATGGTGTTAGTTCAAAATAAGAAGGATCACAGCAAGTTTACTTCAATCACCAACACCATCACTTTAATAGTCTATTCATAGGCATGAAAATATACCTTGGCCTATTTGCATTAGCTATTCTATTGCGGTTAAAAGCTCTTCCACCAAAAGGATTGACCCCAGCCTTTCTTGCAGCTTCAGTTGCCAAAGGAAAATGGTTTGGTTGAAAATTTGATCTTTTCCAAGCAAGAGCTCCCTGCATTCACAATGTGACAAAATCCAATCAGGAGACATACAGATTTCGAGAAGTATTAAAGAGAATTAGAAGATTAGAATAAAAGGCAGAAGAAACAAGTCAACAAAGTAATGAAGGAAAGTCTACCAACCTGTCTAACAGATGATCTTGTGTCCATGAAGTGTCGAAACTTCAGGGATTTTTCATTGGCAGCATTTCTAAAATTTCTCTGGTTTTTATTCTATTGCGACAAGAACAGTGACATAATTAACCAGAACTCTAATTTTGGAATAAGAACTTCATGAGCAGCAAACTAGCCAGCATTGGTTTTTCTAGAGTAAGAACTTATAACCGGAGACAAAAAAGTAACTTACAGAAGGTCTAAAGTTCTTGGCTTTATTTGCAGGCTTGGACATTTTGATGATTTCATCTGCAAAACCACAACGCCCATTATAAGTACCATATATCATTGAAGTCAAAATCAATTACCATTAAGTTTGGAATCGTTGTTGGCCACACCTAGAGTCATGTCCATTTTCTTCTCCGTAAGAGCAATAGCATCGGTCGTCAAAGGTTTAGGCGCCATCTCTGAGAAAAATGTCAAACCGTTCTGTAAATGATCATCTCAAGACACGAGAGTTGGACCCGAACATAAACATCATCTCGGGGAAAAGCACACAAAAACACAACAATCTTAGCCCAAGCGAAGCACACACAAGATACCACAGCAGACCCAAAAAAAAAAGAGCAATCGAGTCAAACCAATAAAGCATTAAACTTTCCGACAAGGACAGTGAATTCGCGTTCCCGTGTGAGGCATCGAGCGTCAAATTCGAGCCGAAATCTAAAAACTTCGAAAGCAATGTCGCTTCCGATCGAGTTCAAACCACAAAGCAGGCCCGGCCAGAAGAAAGACCCACTCAACTAAAACCGAACACCGCCCACAACGCTCTAGTCCAGGCAACCGACACTCCTCACCCCTATACCCAAAAACACGAAACGCAGCAAAAGTTCCGCCATTACGCACCACCGAGCAGGATCGTAGCAACGAGGAGCTCCTCAAAACAAGAAGGGGATCCTAACCACAACCTCGAAAACCAACAACCTCGAGAACCGACACGGAATCTGCCCGCCCACGACCATCGAGCTTAGGGCAAGTCAATTCGGACAAAGAGAGAAGGCTTACCAGTTCGGACAATCGCAGGAGAGAGACTCCGCGTTGAGAGAGAGAGAGAGAGGATGGAGAAGCGGATCGAAGACAAGGCTTCCTCGTAGGTGCAGAAAATCGACGTTAGGTTTTCGACAGAGTTGCGAACCGACCTCAGGCTTCTTTCTTTGCTTCCCAGAGAAGCAAACGACGATAACGACAGCGGAAGGCGAGAAGAATATCATGCGATGGTAATAACCACTGCGGGCCGTCGCCGGTATATCGGGCCTCCCATGCTGGACCCGAATCGCCTTCGCCGGCCCGAACAAATGGAATGGGCCCTATAGCCCGCCCCGTCAGATCCAGGCCCAAAAGAGCCTCGGCAGGAAGGGCCGGGATTTTTGGGGCTTTTTTTTTGGGTGGGGGGGCGTCTATGCTTCTGATCGTTTCACTCTCGCCAATTGGAAATCCTCAACAGTCTCCCAAATTATGTCTGGCCAGCTACATCTCGTATTCAAGCCACATTTTAAATTCCATTGCGACAACAACTCTGACGAACCTAGTCATAGGAAGGAAAAATAAAGAAGTTGAAGAACCAATTCAGACAATTCAAAAAAGTCAAGTGATGCACACTAAAGAGAAAAATTTGAATGGTAATGGGTTTGCTTTCGTTTTCCTGAATTGTATCATAGTCCAATTTTCTAGATGGTCATTTTGAAAAACATAACAAAGCATTTGACAAAATATGTGTAAATCCATCTAATGTCAACCATTAGATCGCTTGGAATTAGCGGTGATTGGTTTTCAGACCAGTCTAGTCCCACCTAGGAACCAATAATCGACCTAAGAGGATTGAATTCCTAGTTTTTGGGAGGGGGGACTAGACCAAATGGTCCAGTCTGATCCAGTCAAATGAAATCAATTACTTAGTAAAAAATTTAAAAAAAAAAAAACTAGTTTTGTTAATATTTTTATGATTTATTGCTATTTTAAAGAAATTTAAAAATATATATATATATATATTTGAAAAAAGAGTTAGTCCGATCTGGTTCCTCCTAAGAACTAAGAATCGAACCCAAAATCACCAATATCATAATATGGAATCGTAAACCAAACTAAACTAGCTGGTCCGATCCTATCAGGGAGTTCCTAGTTCAGTCGGTCCTATATACTCATCCCTACTTGGGACCCGATGTGATATCTACGTGGTTTAATGACTTGTGCTGATTGGGTTCGTATGCTTTGAGAGTATACAAGAACGGCTCTCGAGCACGGAAGGAAGAGCGATGCCAAGTGAGGTAAGCGAAAAGCTAGAGAGTATTTCTCAGGTACAAGAGAGATATTTGGGCTGGTATCTCTCTGAATACTATTTGCCGTTGGTTAAAAACGGATAAATCTAATTAAGTAATGGTATCTTTGGAAATTTTTTATACGTCGCGACCCTTGGTGCATGACTTGTGACAAAATGCGTGCGATTCCACTTGCGTGAATAAAACTTCTAACTTGACCAGTCAAATGATTCGGATGCATCATGGAAACTAAGTCCTCTTAAAGCAAGGTTCAAGACCAACGTGGAACGCGATTCAACCATGGCCCATGAAAGGAACAAGCTTTTTCCAAGTGAACTTTGACCGTCCCCGTCAAGTACGTCATGGCGGAAACTTCTCCTCAAACAATAAATCACTTCCTGGCAACTATGCTAATCATCTCCCCTCATTTCTATATTTTAGATTTTTACTTGTTTAAAAATTCATCAGAACTCGATAATAACCAATTTGGGATAGATGATAATACTTTTAATTATGTCAATCGTCTCTTCTCATTTTTATATTTTATTTATTAGAAAATGTATTAGAATTCATGCATGATAAAATTAAGGATAAATGATGATATTTCGTGTCGTGATTAATTCTATCTTTCAAAACTTTAACTTTAACAAGCATCAAATAGAATATTATTTTGGGGTAGAGAGAGAGAGAGAGAGAGAGAGAGAGAGACGGGTGTAGGATTGACCATTTCAAAATTTATCTTGATGACTTGGTCTTTGCTATAGTTCTCTTTAGCTCCCGTCACCATCTCCATCTTCTGTCACTCATTTCTTTTAACTATTATATATTACTTTGTAGCTATTGTGTATAAATGTCAAGCTTCGACTTGAGTAAGTTCTTAAAAGGCTTAAGGGGAAGAAATAGACGGGAGAACCACTTAGGGATGGAAGACCCCATAATGTCACCCCTGTATTCCTTATGTAAAATGAACAGGAAATTTGGGCACCTCACGGTGATGTAAGTAAATATCATGTTAGGATTTCGATTCTAGCTATCGCAGGGTAAGCAAGTATAATAGCTTCCTGCGCCTGGAGTAAGTGAAGATGTGTGAAAAGTCCACTGCAGAGTTAATACGCCTTATGGTACTGTACTCAATCACAGGCTAACTTTGTACTTCCGGTTAAGTATAGTGCCGTATTGACCATTTCAAATTTTCTCTTGACGACTTGGTCTTTGCCACAGTTCGCTTTAGCTCCCGTCACCATCTCCATCTTCCGTCACTCATTTCTTTAAGCTATTATCTGTTACTTTGGAACTATTGTGTATAAATGTCAAGCTTCGGGCCTGTTTCTCGTACAGTCCACCAAAGTGAATCCTCTGCTTTGGCCTCTGCTTTTCCCATGGCTCTGTTTCGAAACAAAAACTGCCCGGTCCTCCCTTTCTTCACTTCTTGCCTCGACGCTAGATCACTGGGCGAGCACGGCCACAAAGCAGCCGAGGAACGGGCCAAGTCGGCGAGTCCCGTGTACAGGGACGAGCTGAGCAAAGTCAAGCGGAAGACGGGTCGCCGCGAGATGGCTCCGGATGCGGAAAAGGACAGATTTTGTGGGGAACCGATCGCTGGGGAGAAGAAGGTGGCGGTGAGAGTGAAGGTGAAGATGACGAAGCGGGAAGCGGCTCGGCTGCTCGGCAAGTGCGGAGATGGAGGGGTTCTTGAGTTCAGGGACGTGGCCCGCGTGCTCGTGCAGATTCCGATGAGCCATGTGAGCGTGGTGAGGGGGACGAGACCCAATGATGGAGTTGTCGGAGAGCTTAAGAGCATCCCTGAAGAAGATGAAGAGCGAATGTAAAATGGATACATTCATGAGAAATCGGTAGATCAAGTATTCATTTTCATTCTTTTTGGGTGAGAATAGACCAGCCAAATAGGTGGTTTGGGTTGGATCATAAATCGTTACTCTCATCTCGCTGGGGTGTCGAATTTGATTTTAATGAACTAAATTAGATGAGTTCGATAGCCTGGCCCCATCAAATCCAGGCCCAAAAGAGTCTCAATAGAAAGAGTTGGGATTTCGGGGCTTTTTTGGGAGTTTTGTTTTGAACCTCCCTACTTTGTAAAATGATGCTTTTGATCATTTTGCATACGCCGATTAAAATCCTCAATAGTTTTCAAAATTGTGTTTGGCCATTTGCATATTCAAGCCACGTTCAAATTCGATTGTGACAAGCATCAGGAATGTGCGAGAATGGTCATTTAAAAAAAAACAACAAAGCATTCGACAAAACACACGTAGGTATATTTGATTTCCACCATTTGATTGCTCGAAACCCAAGTGATTCACTCGTTTAATGACTTGAGCTGATTGGTTTCAAATGTTCCAAGAGTATACAAATGTGGCTTTTTAGCATGAAGAAAGAGCAACACCCAATCATGGAAATTTCAGCAGATAAAGATTTCATAAAACTTCTTTCGAGGAATAGGTCAAACTAGGTTAAGAGCCCCAATACTACCACTTGGATCTAGAACCTACATGCTCACGATTTCAATAGCCACACCAATGATTCGGAGGAGTTCTCTTGAAAAATATATGTTGCTCATTGCGGCCAACTTTTTATTATCTCCTTTTGGTAGAGTAGCATGTATACCATGGTACTCGTTTTTCCAATTTGGAAGCATGACTAAGTGACCCTACTCACATCAAACCTAGTGCTCAGGTAGTTTCGCCAACAATGAATTAAGAAATACCAAATGGCAATGTGGGTAGGGGTTTTCGAGGAATATATATAACCTTTCATTTTTTTAGATTTGGTTAGCATATGAAATAATTAGGGAATTACAATTCTATTGTATCGAAATTCATACATTAGTTTTTGCAGCCTTATTACTTTTTGCTGGTTGATTCCACTATCACAAAGTTGCTCCAACATCGGCCCAGTTCCAAGATGTTGAATCTAGGATGAATCACCATTTAGCAGGGCTACTAGGACTTAGGTCTCTTTCTCAAACAGGGCATCAAGCACACATAATTTACCAATTAACTAATTTCTAAATGCTAGAGTATATCCTAAAAAGATCCCACTTCATCATGAATTTATTTTGAATCGAGATCTTTTGGCTCAACTTTATTCTTGTTTTGTCAAGAGAGCAACCCCATTTGTCACGTTGAATTGGTCAAAATATGCAAAATTTCTTATTTTTCGTGGAGGATTAGATCTAATAACTGGGGTCTATGGCTGACTAATATTACTTATCATCATTTCGCAATTGCAATTCTTTTCTCGATAGAAGGTTACTATATAGGACCAACTAGGGCATTGGTCATGATGTAAGGTCCATGGAGACTATTTGTCAAGCACGAGAGAGATAACTAGGAAAGTATCTCTCCAATTACTAAGCGATAGTATTTTTTTGAACTTTTTATATGTTGCAACACTTGGTACAAGACTTTTGACAAAACGCGTGCGATTCCGGTTGTGTGAAGAAAACTTCTAACTCAACTGGTCAAATGGTTTGGATGCATCTTTGAAGTTAAGTTCTCCTGAAGCAAGGTTCAAGACCAACGAAAAACTTGATTCAACCATGGCCCATGCTAGGAGCAAGCTTTTTCAAAGTAGACTTTGGCCACGCCCGTCAAGTAAGTTATAGCGGAAAGTTATACTAAAACGACAAATCACTTCCAGCCAGCTATCTTAATCATCTCCCCTCATTTCTATATTTTAGACTTGTTTAAAAATGCATTAGAACTCTAACGTAATTAATTTCGGATGAATAATAATTCCCTTGATTATACCCATCATCTCTTCTTTTCTTTGTCCTCATTAAAAAATGCATAAGAATTCGCATATGATCAAATTAAGAATACATGATAATATCCCGCCTCGTGATTGGTTGTATCCGTCAAAACTTTAAGGAACATCGAATGGAATATTTTCTTGGGAATGACGGGGAGAGAGAGAGAGAGAGGGTCTTGGCTTGACCATTTCAAATTCTCTCTCGACGACTTGCATGTCCACCCCCAAAACACGGCTCCTCCACTTTTCTGCAACCCAAAGTTTGGTCTTTGCTACAGGTCGCTTTAGCTCCGTCACCATCTCCATCTTCTCTCACTCATTTCTTTGAAACGACTCTCCGATTACGTTGTAGCTATTGTGTATAAATGTCAAGCTCCAGGCCTGTTTCTCGTACAGCCCACCAGAGTGAATCCCTGCTCTGGCCTCTGTTTTCTCAACGGCTCTGTTTCGAAACAAAAACTGGCCGGTCCTTCCTTTCTTCACTTCTTGCCTCGACACTAGATCACTAGGCAAACACGGCCACGGAGCAGCTGAGGACCAGGCCAGGTCGACGAGCCTTGTGTCCAGGGACGAGCTGAGCAAAGTCAAGTCGAAGATGGGTCGCCGCGAGATCGCTCCGGATGCGGAAAAGAGCAGATTTTGCGGGAATCCGATCGACCGAAAGAAGGGGGTGGTGATGAGAGTGAAGGTGAAGATGACGAAGCAGGAAGCAGCTCGGCTGCTCAGCAAGTGCGGAGATGGAGGGGTTCTCGAGTTCAGGGATGTGGCCCGCGAGCTCGTGGAGATTCCGATTAGCCGCGTGAGCGTGGTGAGCAGGATGAGGCCCGAGGATGCAGCCGTCGGAAAGCTTAAGAGCATCCCTGAAGAAGATGAAGCGCGAGTGTGAATTGGATACGTTCATGAGAAATTGGTCGATGAAGAATTCTTTTTCATTCTTCTTAGGCGAGAGTGGGCTGATCAAATAGGTGGTTTGGATCGGGTAAAAAATTGTAACTCTTGTAGTGAGAGTCGAAGTTCGAGCATTGAAGTTGTGAGTTCTGTTGACACCTAAATTTTTGCATAAAAAATAGATTAATTTTTACCCCAAAAAAATAATTGCATAACATATAGTTTAGAAACATTTATTTTTATTTTACATTATTCTATTTTATTCGACCGACGGTTAGCGTTGATAAGTTGTGAGATTTTTCACATATTCAGGTGAGATTTTTCAGGTAATATACGTCGAGGGACATATTTTTGAGTAGAAATGAAGATTTCGGATGGAATATTTGAAAAAATACAAAAGGAAATATTGTGTGGGGTGCATATATTTCAATGATATATAACTCTCATCGTGAGAGTCACGTTCAAGCGTTGAAGCTGGTTTTAGTGAACTAAATTAGATGGGCTCGATAGCCCGGCCCCATCAGATCCGAGCCCAAATGAGTCTTAGCAAAACGAGTTGGGATTTCAAAGCTTTGTCTGGGGTTTTGTTTTGAATACCCTTCGTATGATAATGCTCTTGATCGTTTTGCATTTGCCAATTGAAATCCTCAATAGTTACCCAAATAGTGTTTGGCCATTTGCATCTCATATTCAAGCCACATTTCAAATTCGATTGCAACATACATCAGGAGCATGTGAGAATGGTCATTTCAAAAAAATAATAAGGCATTCAACAAAATAACAAAATACATGTTAGTCTATTTGATCTCCACCATTAGATTGCTTGGAACCCCAAGTAATATTCACTTCATTTAATGACTTACGTTGATTGGTTTCACATGTTCTGAGAGGATACAAATGTGGCTCAAGTATGAAGAAAAAACGACGCCCAATGAAGTAAATTTTAGTAGATAGAAATCCTAGAAAACTTCTTTCGAGGAATGGGCCAAACCAGGTCATTTCTCCATAATAATAACTAAGAGCCCTGATACTAACACTTGGATCTGGAACTTACATGTTGATGCTCACAATTTCGATTGCCATACCAATGATTTGGAGGAGATCTCTCAAAAAGTATATGGTGCTCATTGACCAACTTTCCACTATCTTTCTTTGAATGAGTGGCTTGTATTTCCATGATTGCTCATTTTTCCAAATATAAAGTATGGCGAAGAAACCCTACTCATATTGGACCTAGTGTCTAGGTGGTTTGGCCAATGATGGGCCAAGAAATATTAAATGGCAATGTGGGCAAGGGTTTCCAAGGAGTATAAATAACCTTTTTTTTATTATATATTTATAGATTTGGCGAGTACATGGACTAACTTATAAATTACAATTCTGTTGTACCACGATCGGTGCGTTAGTGTTTGCAACCTTAATGATTTTTCCTGGTTAGTTCCATTATCACCAAACTGCTCCAAAATTGGCTGAATTTCAGCACGTAGAATCTATGTTGAATCACCATGTAACAGGACTACTAGGACTCGGGTCTCTTTCTTGGGCAAGGCATCAAGTACATGTATTTTTACTAATTAACCTATTTCTAAACGCTAGAGTAGATCCTAAAGAGATCCCACTTCGTCATGAATTTATCTTGAATCAACTTCTTATAGCTCAACTACATCCTAGTTTTGCCAAGGGTGCGACCCCATTTTTTACCTTGAATTGGTCAAAATATTTGCAATTTCTTACTTTTCGACAAGGATTAGATAACTAGGGTCTATGGCTAACGCTCATCATCATCATTTAGATATTGCAATTCTTTTATAACAAGTCACGTGAATAGGAACGACTCGGGCATTAATATGGTAAACAAATATTTTGGAGGTTCATAAAGTCCATAAAGAATATCCTTAGGTTCGAGAAAAATAACTAGGGTAGCATCTCTCACGATACTATTAGAGTTGAGTAAACCTTGCTAAGTAATAGTATTTTTTTGAATTTTTTATACACCGTAACACTTGGTGCAGGACTTGTGACAAAACGCGTAATAAAAGTTCTAATTCGACCCGTCAAATGGTTTGGATGCATCGTTCAAACCAAGTCCTCTTGAAGCAAGATCCAAGACCAACGTGAAACTTGATTCAACCATGGCCCGCGAAAGGAACAAGCTTTTCCCAGTAGACTTTGACCGTCCACGTCAAGTACGTCATTAGCGGAAAGTTTTACTAAAACAACAGATCATTTCCAGGCAACTATCCTAGTCATCTCCGCACATTCCTATCTTTCGGACTTGTTCAAAAATGCATTAGAACTCTCACATAATATATTTCGGATAAATAATAATACCATTAATTACACCAATCAGTCTCTTCTTGTTTTTATCTTTTACTTATCATTAATTATACCAATCAGTCTTTTCTCGTTTTTATCTTTTATATTTATTATAAAGTACATGAGCATAATCAATTAAGGATAAATGATAATATCTCGTATCATGATCGGTTCTATCCGTGAAGACTCTAAGGATGCAAATGATAACTATTTTGGCCAAAAATTGATTTTTGGAAGAAAAATAAATTTTACCATTTCTATTTCTAGATGAGTTTCTAAGCAAAAATAACCGTTTGATAACGATATAAAATTTCTACTTTAAAAATAGAAATTTGTTTGATAATGACACAAAATTTCTTCCTTTTAAATGGTGGCAGACCGGCGAACAGCGGCGGACTAGCGATCGGCCGGCGACCGGCAACCGACGGTGGCGGCCATCATGTGGCGGCCGGCGACCGACAAACAGTGGTAAATGAAGAACCGGTTGACGAACGGTAAGAAGAATTTTTACTTATTTATAGAAATAGAGAAGTAGAAAATATTTACTTGATCTCTATTCTAAACTTATTTCTAGAATAAAAATCTATTTCAAAAATAGAATAATAGAATAATTTTATCAAACGAATTTTTATTCTATAAACAAGTCTGGAATAAAAAAATTTATTTTTAGAATAAAAACAAGCGGTTGTTACGCAACCTAAGGAGGATCCAATAGAATATTGTTTTGGGTTCACGTAGAGAGAGAGGTTTTTTTTTTGGGGGGTTCCTGGTTTGACCATTTCATATTCTTTTGCGACGACTCGCACATTGACCCCCAACACACGGCCACTTCACTTTTCAGCAACACAAAGTCTAGTCTTTGCTACAATTCGCTTTTGCTCCCGTCACCATCTCCATCTTCTCTCACTCATTTCTTTCAACAAATTGTCCGTTACTTTGTAGCTATTGCGTATAAATGTCAAGCTTCGGGCGCGTTTCTCGTACAGTCCACCAACGTGAATCCCCTGCTTGGCCTCTGTTTTTCTCATGGCTCTGTTTCTAAACAAAAACGGGCCCGTCCTTCCTTTCTTCACTTCTTGCCTCGACACGAGATCACCAGGCGAGCACGGCTACGGAGCAGCTGAGAAACGGGCCAAGTCGGCGAGTCCTGTGTACAGGGACGAGCTGAGCAAAGTCAAGCGGAAGACGGGTCGCCGCGAGATCGCTCTGGATGCAGAAAAGAGCAGATTTTGCGGGGATCCAATCGACGGAGAGAAGGGGTTGGTGATGAGAGTAAAGGTGAAGATGACGAAGCAGGAAGCAGCTCGGCTGCTCAGCAAGTGCGGAGATGGAGGGGTCCTTGAGTTTAGGGACGTGGCCCGCGAGCTCGTGCGGCTTCCGATGAGCCGCGTGAGCGTGGTGAGCAGGACGAGGCCCGAGGATGGAGCTGTCGCAGAGCTTAAGAGCATCCCTGAATAAGATGAAGAGCGAATGTAAAATGGATACGTTCATGAGAAATTGTTAGATTCTTTTTCGTTCTAGGCGAGAGTAGGCCAGTTAAATAGTGGTTTGGGTCGGGTTATAAATGATGACTCTGAATCAACAATTTTGGGGTGTCGAATTTGGTTTTAGTGAACTAAATTAATGGGCCCGATAGCCCGAACCGATCAGATCCAGGCCCAAAAAACTCTTGGCAAAAAGAGTTGGGATTTCGGGGCTCTTTTTTTTTTTTGGGGGGTGCGGGCGGGGGCGGTGGGGGTTTTGTTTTCAGACACCCCACTTCGTACGATGATGTTTTAATCATTTAACATTCACCAATTGAAATCCTCAACAGTTTCCCGAATTATGTTTGGCCATCTGCATCTCGTGTTCAAGCCATTTTCAAATTTGATCGTGACATGCATCAGAAGCATGCATGAATGTACGTTTCGAAAAAAATAACAAGTGCATTCAGCAAAGCACCCATAAGTCCGTTTGATCTCAACCGTTAAATCGCTTGGAACCCCCACGTGATATCCACGCGGTTTAATGAGTTGCGCTGATTGGGTTCGCATATTCCGAGAGTATACAAGAGTGAAACTTGAAAATGATGCCATGTGAGGCTAATTTTGGTAGATGGGGATCTCGTAATATTTCTTTCTAGGAATGAGCCAAATCGAGTCATTTCTCTTGAACTATAGCCATGGGCCCTGACACTACTACTTGGATCTCAAACCTACATGTCAATGCCCACGATTTCAATAGTCATACTAATGATTTAAGGGAGATCTCTCAAAAGGTATATAGCGCTCATTTTGACCAAGTTTCCATTATCTTTCTTTGGCTGTGTGTATTTCCATGGCGCTTGTTTCTCCAATTATAAAGTAGGGCTAAGTGACCATATTCACATTGGACCTAGTGCCTAGGAGGTTTAGCTAATAGCGAGCCAAGAAATATTGAGTGGCAGTGTGAGTAAGGGTTTTCAAGGAATACAAATAACCTCTAGTGCATTTGTTTTACCACAACTAGTGCATTTGTCTTTGCAGCCTTAATACTTTTTGCTTGTTGGTTCCATCATCACAAAGCTGCTCCAAAATTCACTTGGTTCTAAGATGTAAAATCTATGTTGAATCACCATTTAGCAGGGCTACTAGGACTTGGGTCTTTTTCTTTGGCAGGGCATCAAATACATGTATTTTTACAACTAATCAATTTCTAAACCTGGAGTAGATCCTCAAGAGATCCCACTTCCTCATAAATTTATCTTCAATTAAGATTTTTTTGCTCAACTTTATCCTTGTTTTGTCAAGGAGAAACCCCATTTTTTTTTACCTAAAATGATCAAAATATGCAGAATTTATTACTTTTTATTAACGAGTGGATCCAATAATTGGGGGTCTAAGGCCAACCAATATTGTTTATTAACATTCAGATGTTGCAATTCTTTTCTTGATAGCATGTCACATGAGTAGGACCAGCTGGGGCATTGGTCATGATATATAAGATATTTTAGAGGTTCATAAAGGTCCACAGAGAGTATCTCTTAGGTACGAGAGAGATAATTTAAATGGTATCTCTTTGAGTACTATTAACAGTTGGTTATAAATAGATAAATCTCACCAGGCGATAGTATCTTTATGAACTTTTTATACGCCGTAATACTTGGTGCAGGGTTTATGACAAAACGCGTGCAATTTTGACTACATGAATAAATCTTCTAACTCAACCGGTCAAATGGTTTGGATGCAACATTGAAGCTAAGTCCTCTTGAAGCAAGCTTCAAGAGCAAGCTTCAAGACCAACGCAAAACTTGATTCAAGTTATTCAACCATGGGCCATGATGGGGACAAGCCTTTTCAAAGAAGACTTTGACCGTCCACGTCCAGTATGTCATAGCCGAAAGTTCTACCAAAACAACAAATGACTTCCAGTCACAGCTATGCTAATCATCTCCCCTCATTTCTATCTTTTAGACTTGTTCAAAAATGCGTTAGAACTCTAACATAATTAATTTCGGAAAAATGATAATACCCTTAATTATTTCAAATCGTCTCCTCTTTTTTCTTTTACTTTTTTCACACATAATCAAATTAAGAATAAATGATGATATACCTTGTTGTGATTGGTCCTATCAGTCAAAATTCTAGGGAGCATCTAATGGAATATTGTTTTGGGATTGATGGGGAGAGAGAGAGAGAGAGAGAGAGAGAGAGAGAGAGACGGGTCTTGGCTTGAACATTTCAAATTCTCTCTGGACGACTTGCAATTCAAGTTGTTAACCTTAAAAAACACGACCATTTCACTTTTCTGCAACTCAAAGTCTGGTCTTTGCTACGGTTCGCTTTAGCTCCCGTCACCATCTCCATCTTCTGTCACACATTTCTTTATACAATTCTCTGTTACTTTGTGGCCGTTGTGTATAAATGTCAAGCTTCGGGCCTGTTTCTCGTACAGCCACCAGAGTGAATCCCCTGCTTTAGCCTCTGTTTTTTCCCATGGCTCTGTTTCTTAACAAAAACTCGCCAGTCCTTCCTTTCTTCACTTCTTGCCTCGACACGAGATCACTAGGCGAGAACAGCTACGGAGCAGCCAAGGACCAGGCCAGGTCGACAAGCCTCGTGTACAGGGACGGCCTGAGCAAAGTCAAGCGGAAGACGGGTCGCAGCAAGGTTGCTCCAGACGCGGAAAAGGGCAGATTTTGCGGGGATCCGATCGACAGGGAGAAGGGGGTGGTGATGAGAGTGAAGGTGAAGATGACGAAGCAGGAAGCGGCTCGGCTGCTTGGCAAGTGCAGAAATGGAGGGGTCCTTGAGTTTAAGGACGTGGCCCGCGAGCTCGTGCGGCTTCCGATGAGCCGGATGAGCGTGGTGAGCAGGATGAGGCCCGAGGATGGAGCTGTCGGAGAGCTTAAGAGCATCACTGAAGAAGATGAAGGAATGTGAAATGGATAGTTCATGAGAAATTGGTCGATGAAGTATTCCTTTTCATTCTTTTTAGGTGAAAGTAGGCCAGTCGATCAACTGGTCTGGGTCGGGTCAAAAATTGCAACTCTCATCGTGAGAATCGCCTTGGAGCATCAAATTTGGTTTTAGTGAACTAAATTAGGTGGACTCGATAGGCCGGCCTGATTAAATCCAAGCCCAAATGAGTCTTAGCAAAAAGAGTTGGGATTTTGGGGCTCTTTTTGGGGTTTTGTTTTGAAGACTCTCGCTTTGTACAATAATACTCTTAATCGTTTTACATTCGCCGATTGAAATCCTCAACAGTTACCCAAATTGTGTTTGGCCATCTGCATCTTGTATTCAAACCACATTTCAAATTCAATTGCAACATGCATCGGGAACGTGCGAGAGTGGTCATTTCAAAAAATTAATAAGGCATTCAATAAAACATGTGTAAGTCTATTCGATCATTATTAGATTGCTTGGAACCCTAAGTGATATTCACTTCATTTAATGACTTACACTGATTTGTTTCGCATGTTTCAAGAGGACACAAATGTGGCTCTTGAGCATGAAGAAAGAGTGACGCCAGTGAGGTAAATTTTGATAGATAGGGATCCCATAAAACTTCTTTCAATGAATGGGTCTAAATAGGTCATTTTTCCAGAATAATAATTAAGGGTACTAATACTACCACTTGGATCTAGAACCCACATGTTGATGCTCACAATTTCGATAGCCATATTGATGATTTGGAGATCTCTAAAAGTATATAGTGCTCATTTTGGCCAACTTTCTATTATCATTCTTTAGATGAGTGACATGTATTCTCATTAAACTCGTTTTTCCAATTATGAAGCATGGCTAGGTAACCCTCCTCACATTGGACCTACTGCCTAGGTGGTTTGGCCAACGGTGGGCCAAGAAATATTGAATGGCAATGTGGGTGGGGTTTCGAACAAATACAAATACCCTTTGGTTTTATTTTAGATTTGGTGAGCATATGGACTAACTAGTGAATTACAACTCTATTGTACTGTAATTGGTGCATTAGTCTTTGTAGCCTTATTGCTTTTTGCTAGTTCATTCCATTATCACAAAACTACTCCAAAATTGGCTTGGTTCCAAGATGTAGAGTCTATATTGAATCACCATTTAACATGGCTAATAAGAGTTGGGTCTATTTCTTGCACAAGGCATCAAGTATATATATTTTTACCAATTAAGCAATTTCTAAACACTAGAGCATATTCTAAAGAGATCCCACTTTCTTATGAATTGATCTTGAATCAAGATACTTTGGTTCAACTTTATCCTAGCTTTGCTGAGGGAGCAACCTCATTTTTTTACCTTGAATTGCTCAATATATGCGGAATTTCTTACTTTTCATAGAGGATTAAATCTAATGATTGGGGGTCTATGGCTAATTGATATTGCTCATTTTCATTTAAATATTGCAATTCTTATCTTGATAGCAAGTCACATGAATAGGACCAATTGGGGCATTGGTCTTGGTACATAAGATACCTAGAAAGGTTCATAAAGGTCCACTAAAAATATTTCTCAGGTACGAGAGAGATAATTGGGATAGTATCTCTCCGAGTATTATTAGTAGTTGGTTATAAACAGATAAATCTCGCTAAATTATAGCATCTTTTTGAACTTTTTAAATGTTGTATTACTTGGTGTAGGACTTATGGCAAAACGCGTGTAATTCTGATAGTGACTCAACCAGTCAAAAGGTTTGGATGCATCATTGAAATTAGAGTCCTCTCGAAGCAAGGTTCAAGACCAACGTGAAACTTGATTCAACCATGGCCCATGAAAGGAACGAGCTTTTTCCGAGTAGACTTTGACCGTCCACATCAAGTATGTCATAGCGGCAAGTTCTCCGAAAACAAGAAGTCATTTCCAAGCTCAGCTATGCTACTTGCTAGTTTTCTCCCAAGTCTCTATCTTTTAGACTTTTACTTGTTCAAAAATTCATTAGAACTCGAACATAATCAATTTTGGATAAAAAATAACTAATCGACTCTTCTCATTTTTATCTTTTACTTATTCAAAAAATACATCAAACTCATGCATAATCAATTAAGGATGAATGATAATATTCAGTGTCGTGATTGGTTCTATCCGTTCAAAACTCTAACAAGCATCTAACGGAATATTGTGTTGGGTTGACGTAGAAAGAGAGAGAGAACACGAGTCTGGGCTTGACCATTTCATATTATTTCTCGACAACTTGCAGATCCACCCCCAAAACACGGCCACTTCGCTTTTCTGCAACGCAAAGTATGGTCTTAGCTACGGTTCGCTTTTGCTTCCGTCACCATCTCCATTTTCCGTCGCTCATTTCTTTAAACTATTGTCTATTACTTTGTGGCTATTGTGTATAAATGTCAAGCTTCAGGCCTGTTTCTCGTACAGTCCACCAAATTGAATCCCCTGCTTGGCCTCTGTTTTTCTCATGGCTCTGTTTCTAAACAAAAACTGGCCGGTCCTTCCTTTCTTCACTTCTTGCCTCGACACGAGTTCACTAGGCGAGCACGGCTATGGAGCAAATAAGGAACAGTCCAGGTCGGCGAGTCCTGTGTACAGGGACGAGCTGAGCAAAGTCAAGCAGAAGACGGGCCGCCCCAAGATCACTACGGGCGCGGAAAAGGGCGGATTTTGCCGGGATCCGATCGACGGGGAGAAGGGGGTGGTGATGAGAGTGAAGGTGAAGATGACCAAGCAGGAAGCCGCTCGGCTTCTCGGCAAGTGCGGAGATGGAGGGGTCCTCGAGTTCAGGGACGTGGCCCGCGAGCTCGTGCAGCTTCCGATGAGCCGCGTGACCGTGGTGAGCGGGACGAGGCCTGAGGATGGAGCCGTCGGAGAGCTCAAGAGCATCCCTGAAGAAGATGAAGCGCGAGTGTGAAGTGCGAGCCGCGATTTTGGGGGGGTCGAATTTGGTTTTTATGAACTGAATTTAGATTCGCCTTCCCATCTTGTCGGAGACGATTCGCAAGGATTTGATAGCGAAAACAAGCATTTATCCATGGAAGCAATATGTCGGGATTTTTTACTGATTACGTGGGTGATATCGATGTATATAATTACCAATCAGAGTACTGTTTATAAAAAAGTTTTGCTTAATTAGAAATTTAGAGAAATATAAGCCGATCGTAAATAACACCTATTTAACAATAAGCGTTTAAAATTTTCTTATCTCCCCACTAATATTGAGACAGATGCATATATGTGATCCCACACTAATTAATTACTCATGTCTCAATCATAAGGACCCTGATGTTTCAGCCTTCCATACACCAGGTAAAGTAATCAAAATGAGAACGCTAATTAAGCTAGACATTAACCCCATAATCCTATGCCCAGATTAACCCGTAGAAGGGCCTGCCATCATGGGCTTAATCGAGGGTAAAATAGTTGGGCTGGGCCTAGTACAGGCGATGCATGGACCTTATGGACCTTACTTAAAGCCTCCCACTTTCATTATCTTTATCAGGATTCTCATTTTCATTTTTTCGTCATGTTGTTTCATTGGAAACTTCTTGTCGCTGAAAAATGTTTTAGGAAATTTAATTTCAGAGAGAGTAAATCATTTTCTGATGTCTGTTTGCACTGAAAACAAGTTCAAAAAATGGGTTTTATGGTATTTGATAATAAGAGAATTCACTAAAGGTAGCTTACATCCTTGAAAAAGACATGTAATGACTATCAAAGTGGAATAAATATTTGTCTTTATTTACTCTGAAATTGATCAAAATAACAAGGATCACAAAGAAATTAGCATCATAAATTATGAATTCACTAAATGGTGTTTTTTGAGAAGAACGTAAAAGAATGTGAGCATTCACGATATATCATGAGATAATAGACAAGATTTATGAAAAAAAAAAAAAGGATGAAACTTATCGTGAAAAAATTATATATATATAATTGATGAGAGATAGGAAATAGACATAGAGAGACATATTCTTTCACTTGGACGTGCAACAAGAAATTAGGGAAAATTATTTCCTTCTTACCATAAAGTAAGTCGTCTTCCCTAATCTGAATTTATTATTTTCAGTCAGTGGAAAAAATCTTCAGTTGATAGACTAGCTTATCATCCAAATGCTAGAAAGCCTGAAAACAATTTACCGAAAATAGTTTTTCTTCAAACAAATCGATCCTTAATTTATAACAAAATCGGAGCCAAAATTTGTTTGGGAAGGACTTGGAACCTTTTGAAAAAAAAAAAAAAAAATCCCATCGTTTGTTGTTCGTTTCAAAACATGGGGTTGAACCCTATTAAAGTCACAGATTACAAGCCGAACCAACCTATCACTTTTAAGGACTTCTTGAACAAATCTCAACAGGTGTTCATCCATGAGGCTGGCTCAGGTGTCTTCTACTTAGATCTCGCGTAATCTGGCCATGGAGGATACGACCCACTGATTCTTTAGTTGTCCAAGCAATATCCTGTCGTGCTGAAGCGTCATCCGATTGCTTGCATATCAGGTTTTTTTTGCAAGTGTGAGGCTACCTGGGCTATAAATGCCTTTAATGCCAATACTTTTCCATAATTATCGTTGAGACTTTGGAATGAATTTCTTTATTGTGTTTGGACTACAGGATATTCTTGCTTATCTAGTTCTTTTGTTATTTAATTTGCACGAGATTGTGTCGAGGATTCAAAAGGCCATTAAAGATAGACTAGTCAATTAACTTGATATTAGAAGAAGAATCTTCGATTCTGACATTACAGTTTTATTTTCATTAATTGGAGCGCCCCCGGGGCGGAGGGGGTGTTGGGTGGGGGAACGCGTATCTACGGTTTGCATATATTTATTGGGAAAATGAATTAAAAAATCTTAAGTCTATTGTAATTTAATCAATTTAACCATAAATCTTTCAATTTTATTAATTAAGTCCCAAATATTTTAAAGTTTTGCTAATTGAGTTAATTCGGCCAATTTTGATTAGAAATTACTAAAGTAAACGTCGGTCGTCCTACGTGACATGATCAACATTGAGGGGGACAAATTTTAATAATATTTATAATATTTTTTCAAATGTCTTTTCTTTTTTCTTTTTTTTACCCTAAGCTGGCGTGGTCGTTCTCCGACCATCGCCTGGTCTGGACAAAATTTTTGCAAGGAAACTCTGCGAAAACCAAAAATTCGCCCCAGTATTGGGGACCTCCAGATCAAGGCGTCCTCAAGATTAACTTCGATGGGTCTTTCTACATCGAAACTAGCGAAGGCGCAGAAGTGCCACGACAGCTCCGGTAGACTGGTGGACAGCTTTGCTCACTTTGTACGGGCCGCATCAGCAGTCCAAGGAGAGGCGTTAGCCATCGTTGAAATCCTAAGCTCACTTCAAAGTAGATATGGAGCTCGCTTGGGGTTGGAGTCAGACCTTTTTGATCTAATAAGAAGTCTAACAAGTGCAAATCAAGTAAAGTGGGAGATAAGTGCTCTTATCAACGAACCCCATGCCCAGTTGAGGCTTTTCTCAAATTTAAAGCCAGTCTATTGTAGAAGAGAGTATAACAAAATAGCAAATTGGATTACAAAAGCCAAACAAAAGAATGATTTACCATCGCCTTTAAGCGGTTTGGGATTCATTATGTCTCGAAGCTTCAATTACGTATTTCCAAAAAAAAATGAAACATATCGATTGAATGGATATTTGTGTGAAAATTTGATGGACCACAGAATTTTGATTCTCTCATCATTGTATACAAGCAATCCAATATATTTGGATATTCCAATAAATTTCGACCCTCTTCATCTCCTATTCATGGAGCTAATGAATGCAATCCTGGAGTCTCGAGATTGGTCCATGATTAGCTTTTCTCCTTGTGAAAACTTTGTATTCTAGAGTGCTGGCCCTCCGTGCAGCCTTCCAACCCGTATTCCACGAGTTCAGCCGGCCATTCCAAGGTCAACGAAGCACATTTTCTGCACTCTTAATTTTTTTTTATTTTTTTACTTGGCGGATCAGAAAGCACACTCTTTCGGTACGTATTCCCGAATGACACGTGTAATTAAAACCTTAAAAGACAGAAACCCTTAAATGCTAGAGGACAATTAGGTGAACAGTCGCCGCCTCCATTCTCATTCGGATACAGCATCTTTTCCATTCCCATGGACTTCACAAATTTGACTAATTCGCCTCTTTACCTTCTCCCTCACTCTACATTCATTCTTCAACTGACCCATTTCGTCTTCTCGATGGAATCTATAACTTTTTTGGCGGATCCACACGATAGGTGCAAATGAACTAATCCCACTGATGAATTTCTTTAAACTAGAAATCAATTAATTACTCATAGAGTCGTTGATCCTCCCAATGTATCTCTTTTCCTCATTTTTCTAGAAATTTGTTGAAATTACAAATTGAAAAAAGAAGAAGCACATGACTAAATTTAAGTTCTCCCTTTATCAGCAATATATAAACATAGATTTATTTATAAAACTTAATCTACTAAATAATGTGGTGGAATCACATTAAACATCTACGTAAGTTCGCTGTTCCTTGCTTTAGAGTTTCTTCTTGAGGAGAGGAAAATCAAGACGTGGAAAAGAGGTTTAAGGGGATGCACAGTCCGGCAGATCAGCACATAATTCTGTACAGGACGATGAAGGAGAAGCATCGTTCGACATAATATCTAGAAGAAAAATACCATGTTGTGCATATGATGTTTACCAAATAGGAGCGCATACTTTTTATAGGTTAAAGAAAAGATCATAAGTTGGAAACCCCGGCAACGACATTTTTCGGTTCGGCGTCAACTTACGTAGGCTTTGACTTGCCTGAATTCCCTCGAGAGAACACGCTCTTGAAGGCGCACTTATTAGACTACATTTTTCCCATTTTGCATTCAGCAGCCCTCCATGTCTTCCCTCTTTCCCACCAAAATCCTCTATAAATACTCTCTCTCTCCCCACTCGCTTAGGCAGTCTCTCATTATCTCAACACATACAACACATCTGAACACTTGTCACCATCGATTTCATTCTCATGGATCTCCGTCAAATCATACGGCTTCCTCGCTTTTCTTGCTTCGACGAGTCGTGGTCACTGCAATCGGATCATGAAGTTGCAGAAGCCAAGGAACCGCTCATTTACCGAGACAGGCGGGGCGGGAAGCGAGCTAACAATCAAGAGAAGAGGGTGATGATGAGAGTCAAAGTGAAGATGACAAAGCAGGAAGCACGTCAATTGCTCTCCAAGTGCAACGACGGCGGGATCCTTGAGTTCAAGGACGTTGCTCGCGAGCTCGCTCGGATCCCAGTTAGTCGCGTTAGTGTCAAGCCGATGCCAGCTCGAGAAGTAGATTATACGGCACTTAAGAGTATCCCCGAAGATGACATGAAAGAATGGTAAACCGTGCATGTTCCCCGAGATGTAACAATTTAGTCTAGGTTTCATCTTCTTCTTCTTTACTTTTACCATGGATTTCGTCATGGTTATAGCTGGCCGTTTGCTTCCCTCTCTGTTGGGAAGCACTGCTGTTGCTAAATATACTTGGACATTACAGATTTAAATTATGTCTTCTTTTTCTTTTGTTCTCGACTGTTGTGTAAAGATTTGAAGTTTGGATGATCTCATTTGGTCTTCTACGCATACTTGCTACATATGGTAATTTGCGTTTCAGTGTTTCTCATCACTGTCGTTGTACTTTTGGAATGATTTTCAGTATTCAAGATTTTGAGCTATATATCTACCATTTGTATTTGGAAGAAGACTCTTATTTAATATCAACAACCTCAATTCCGTCTACATATATGTTTATGCTGATATGTAAAGGTTACTTTAAGAATCATTTAGAGTGGACGTTTTCATATAATTTAGAGACTAAATTGGATATGGATCAAAAGTTCATGAATCACATTGAACAAATTAAAAGTTTATGGACCACATTGCATATTGGGCTAAAGTTCAGGACCACTTTATATATTAGTAAAGTTCAGAGACTAAATTGAATATGTACCAAAAGTTGAGGGATCACATTAAATAAATTAAAGGTTCAAGAGACATATTGCATATTAGACTAAAGTTCGAGAATCACTTTATATATTAGGTCAAAGTTCATAGATCATTTGTGTTATTTTTCCTCTCTCTTTTTTCGTAATCAAGGCCACTAGATTCTTACTCAAAAATTATTTTTTCTCTTTTGTTTTGCTGACTTCTTAAAAAGTTCCTCCTAGACACTCATTATATATATCATGGGGCCAATGGTTTAATCATGCTATCGCTTTCTGCTTTCTTTTGTGAAAGTCAACTAATCTTTATATTTCACGATATGAAATCAAACTGGAAAAGATGAAATAATCCATTTATTGATAGGTTAGTGGAAGCAAAATTTCATAAGCTATGCGTATAACTGTGGACAGTCCACTTGATTACTATTTACAACTTGATTGACTCATCCACTTGTGTATATTAATGGACTTGAATTGAAGTTATATAGAAAAGGGAAATGTGCGGTACAAGTCCTAAATCTTGTTGTGAAAATCAATTGAGTCCTAAAATTTTCAAAAAGTCCAAATAAGTCCTAAAACTTGTCAAATTGGTGTAATTGAGTCTTTTTGTTAATATTGTCAATTCATGTAATGTAAAACGATAATGTGGCATTTTTTTAATTAACTTCTCTCTCTTATGTGGCATTTTTAAATTTTTTCATTTAAATTTTGTTCAAATAATATTTAAAAACTACAAAAAGCTAAAATAATTTAAAAAAATGGAAAAGAAGAACAAAAAGGGGCAGGAATACCACCGCCCGTAGCGGCAACGCTAGCTTTGGGCTCTTTCCCCCTCACGAAGGGGAGAAGTTCGAACCCTAGTGTTGTCGTTAGGGATTCTTAAGCATGACGCTGTGGTGGTGGGTCCTGCGCTAGCGTTACTTTGGGGTTTACGTCGCGGCCGTTATTGGGCGCGACGGTTCCTCCAAAAAAAAAAAAAAAAAAAAAAAGGGGATAGGAACTCACCGATATGTGCTGCCACTACCCTTACTTGTGCCGGCGAGCCTCGGCAACCTTAGGGGAGGCCTCTTCGGCCTTAGGAGAGGGCCAGCAACCTCGCTAGGTTCAAGTGAAGGCTAGCATTACACAGATCTAGGCAAGCCTCACTTGAGATCGGCGATGGGAGCGTAGCGCTCACTTGCAAGTCCTACCCCTTTTTGTTCTTCTTTTTCTAGTTTTGTTTTTTGTTTTTAGTAATTTTTTAATATTATTTGAATAAAATTTAAAGGAAAATTTGATGAAAGGGCCATGTAGGAAAAAGAAATGAATTCAAAATGCCACATGAGAGTTTTCCATTAAATAAATTGATGATGTTAATGGAACGATTCAACCGTGCCAATTTGATAAGTTTTAGGATTTGATTGAACTTTTTGAAAATTTTAAAACTCAATTATACTCTCACGATAAGTTTTAGGACTTTTACTACATATATCTCTAAAGAAAACAAAACTTGTCAAGTCGGAACTCTCTAATTGCCACCTCATCAAGCATGAGGGCAATATGTAAGTTTAGACTCATCTCTCAAAATTTTAAAAATTATATGCATTAAAAATTTTATAAAAAAAAAATGTTAATATGTGTCTTTAACATATATTGTGAAAGTTTCATGTGTTTCAGGATAAAACAAATCAAAATGCATGAACTACAACATATTATTAAGCAAAAAGTAAAATATAAAAGTCAATCTAAACAGGTTCTTAGTTTCATCTTGGAATATTTATGGTCCATTCATTTTATGAAAAATATCACATTTCCGGAAAATATTTTTTAGAAAGTCATCTTTCAAGAAAATATTTATATTTTTCAATGTTTGCCCAAAACACGAAAATGGAGGAGAAAATATTTTTCACTGTTTGTTATCCAATTTGATTTTTTTTTTTTGGGAAAAGTTACCAAACAAATTGAACTTTAATTTTTTAATTGACCAAAAAATTAATTTTAATTTTTATATACTTTTTGAAAATTGAATTTTTTTAATTTTTTTCCTTTTCTTTCCTTCCTCCTCCTTCCTTCGCCGCCACGTGCCTTGATGATGGTCGGCTGCTTGGTGATCGACCAAGATGTGGGTTGCTAGATCCAACAAGCTTGAGCTTTGCCAAGCCAGTGAACTCGAGGTTGCCTGATCTAGGTGAGCCGTGAGCTTGCTGGCCTTGGTAGAGCTCAAGCTCGCATGGATCAGGCGAACCTAAGCTTTGCTTTGAGACCGGTGAGCTCGAGCCTTGCCCTTGCGATCTGGCCTTAGGCAAGGCTGGAGTTGGCATGTGGCCGATCACCGAAAGAAAAAGAAATAGAAAAAAAAACTCAATTTAAAAAAATAAAAGAGAAAAAGGAAACATAAAAATAAAAGGAGAATGTGTTTAGTGAAAGAATGTGAGGTGGAAGAAGTCATGGAAAATGTTTTCCATTTTTCAAAAATGAAAAATGTTTTCCTCACTTTTGAAGGTATTTTTTTTTCAATAAGGGAAAACGTTTTCCTTGAATAGTTAGTTCATTTTCAGTGAAACAAATACCGGAAAATTCAGAAAATATTCCAGAAGTTATTTTTCGTCAAAGGAATGGAGCCTTAATAGTGGCACTTGCACTGTGATTGGTTCAACATATATCGATCTGACTTCAGATAAGATTTAATGGTAGTCTTTTTTTGATCCAATCTGACCGTCCGATTTTATTTTCAACACGGCTATAAAAATACTAGAAAAGCATTTTCTGATGAACAATATTTGACCTCGGCCCAAACAGTGGATTACAGATATATCTATGAATATATTATGACAGAGTTTTCTTTAAATGCTGTCTATTAAAGTGTCACCTAGGTTGTAGATTGCTAAAGTTGGACTTTATTATTACAAGACAAGATATTGGGGGTACTTTCTCTATATAAGTAGCAAAGATATATGCACTCATATATCGTCCCTCATCATTCTCTCTTTTCATTGTGTTACTATTTAATTGTAAATTCTTTATATTTAAGAAATAATTTTTTTAAAAATTTTAGGCTTCCTTTATTTCACGGAAAATATTTTCTGGCATTTGGATCGTTTAATAAAATGACCCAATAAAATTTTTTTAGAGTCAACATAAAATTTATGCTTTAATTGAAGAAAATGATTTTTAAAAAAAAAATTGGAAATCATTCTTCAAAATATGACTAGTTATCGGCGCTTAAACCCAAAAATTTATATTTCGAATGGGAATCCCAACACTTATTTCCAAGCCCTTGAGAGCGGCCCCAAACCAAGGCCGGGTCTATCGAGGTCCATCAAGGTCAAACTCAAGTCCAAAGAGGTAATGGAGTTGATGTGACCGTTTGTAATCTCTGTTTGTAGGCTTTAAATAGCCGCACCATACCCTTTGTATGCCCCTGGCCAAAAAACAAACAAGTCTTGTTATCTTTCAATTTATGTACTGTAGTCAAAGCGTAGTTTCCATATATTTTGTCGTCAATTAAATTACAGCGTGTTTCTTAGTTGTATGTCCAAATATCTCGTTGGCAATTAAATTCTGACATCGTGTTTTGCTGTTATCTTGGTTTGTCGTCGATTAAATTCCAACAAAGTGTTGTATACTTTAATGTCGATTAAATTCTACCAAAGTATATCCAACAGTTTCCTTATGCCCTTGTAGTACTTCCTGTTTAAAGTCACCACAGATTTTGTCTCATCTTAAGAAAAATTGAATCGTCGAGGCAAACTCCAGTGAAATAGCCGAGAAGGCCTTGCCAAGCCTTCAAACCCGGAAGCTTGTCGATGGCAAGTGGGCGAGGTCAATGCGCGCCGCGCCTAGCTCTGCCATGTGCAACGAGCTATACATCGGCACCGATCGAGCTAAACCACGGGGGGAAGAAGGACCGGGAATAGAGTATAATTTTGCTGCAACTGGGAAGGTAGCGTTAATACTGCAACCTAGTGAGTGAATCACATTCAATATAACCTGCAATGACTCAGCCAACAGACCCTACACTAAATAAATATTAACCCTTGGAATTGGGAGGCGAAACGGAAGCACAACATACGGATTGAACCGACATCTCTGTGCAAATTAGACATATCATACAGGTTTTGATTCCCCCCCTGTCAGATACGAACCTCGTCATCTTTGACTCATGGGGTTAGTGAATATATTCCCGTAGGCGCAGAGATAGATCCACGGGATACTGTTCCCTCGTGAAAAGTTTCTGATTCAGAACTGGCGTGCCTGCTCTCCAGCCTGCCTCCAAACACGTATTCCTCAATTTAACCCCAATCCAATCCCCCACCATTAGAGGTGAGCAGTTCTAAAATCAGTCCAAAGTTTACTTGAAATATAAAACTTACCCATCAAAATTGGCTCCTCAATTTTTAAAACCTGAAACTTGAAACCCACTTTATCACAAATTTCAGGATCTACTTATATTTCACCTATAATTAACAATTGTAGTGATCTTTATCTCTAATGATCTTAATTTATTGCTACAATTCAGTGACCACAACTTATATTTAGACACACAAATAATACGAAAAATTAACAAAGTAAAAGTCTATATAATGAATAAATCACCAAAGATGAAAGTTCAGACGAGTGGTTTCGAATTACACACTTATCAACGGATGCCATAGAATACCGCACGATTGCATGAAACAAGAAAAACACAAAATCTGTCATAAGTTTAGAAAAAATTGGAAATAAGAATGCAGAAAAGAGAATTGAGAATTTTAGTATATTTCAATATATGGAAAAGAGTACATAGACAAACTATTTATAAGCTCAAGCAGAGGAAATTAAGGGAAATCAAATTATAATCAAAATAAATAGAGAAAATCAGAGAAAATATCCTAAATATCTCTAAAAGATATTTTAATATCAATAACATCCTTAATATCACTAACAAATCTATCTGTCGGAACTAGTCCCTTAATTTTTGAAACCTCTACCCAGTACCCAGCATATCTTGGAACTTGAACCTGGACCGGTTCCCACGGTTCGATTCCTCTTATTTCCTTTTCTCTTCTGGAACCTTGCTGATCCCTACCCACGATGGACTGGTCAAAAACAGTGCCGCTTACCAATCCAAGGTCAACGGAGCACAATCTCAGGTTTCTTATTTTCCATTCATCGTATAGTCACGAATGAGACGAGAATTTCAAACCTTGAAAGACTGAAACACGTCAAAAAACTAGAGAGGACAATAGGTGATCAGTTTCTTCATAAGTTCATGGAGCGTCAGAATCTATCCCATTTCCATGAACTCCACCAATACGACAAATTCGCCTCTACCTTCTCCCTCCTTATTCATTTATTCTTCAACAACCCAACTTCGTCTTCTTGAATCGAATTTATAATCTCTTTTGCGTAGCTACCCGATAAATGTAACCGAACAAATTGAGGATTGTGCTCTCTAAACTATACAGCTAAAGTATTTACTTACTGACTCGTTGACCCCCCATGCGTAACCCTTTTCTTCATTTTAAATTGTTGAAATGTCAAAAATCAAAAGTATTTTCCCAATTTAAGTTTCTTCCTTCATATAATTATTATAATCTATTAAATGATAGTGGTGGACTCATATTCGCCCTTTACTTATGTTCACCATCTCTTGCTTTGAATTTACACAACCTCGGCACATAAATTCTGCACCGGATGATGCTTAACCATATGAGAGCGCATTCTTTTTTATAGCTTAAAGAAAGACTCACGAGTTGAAAACCCATGCAACGACATTTTTCGGTTCGGCCTGACCTGGACTTTACGTAGGCATATACTTGCATGAATTTCCTCCGCAGAACACGCCCTTGAACGCGCACTTATTGGACGATGTTTTCGTATTTCGCATTCAACGGTCTTCTTCGTCTTCAGTTTGTCCACGTAGAATCCTCTATAAGTATTCTCTCTCTCTCTCCACTTGCCTATAGGTGGTCTCTCATTGTCTTAACACATAAAACACGTCTGAACACGTTTCATCGATTTGATTCTCATGGCTCTTCGTCATATTATATGGCTTCCCTTCTTTCCTTGCTTCGACAAGCCACCATCCCCGCAATCGGATTGTGAGCTCGCGGAAGCTGAGGTACTGCTTGTTCCCCGAGACAAGCTGAGCGCGAAGCTCGCTGATGATCGAGAGAAGAGGGTGAAGATGAGGGTGAGAGTAAAGATGACGAAGGAAGAAGCGGGTCGATTGCTCTCCAAGTGTAAACAGAGCGGGCTCCTGGAGTTCAGGGATGTTGCTCGAGAACTCACGCGGATCCCAGTTAGTCGCATCAGTGTCGAGCCTGCGCCTGCTCGAGAAGTAGATCATACAGCTCCTGAAAGTATCCCCGAGGAAGATGACATCAAAAGATGGTAAACCGTTAATGCTCCCCAAGATGCGTCGGCTTAATTAGGGTTTTATCTTTCCTTTTTTGTGTTTTTTTTTTTTTACTTCTACCATGGATTTCAACATGGTTATAAAATGGTTCGCTTCCCTCTCAGTTGGAAGCACTGCTGTTGCTTGAGTAGCCTGAATAAGAGAGATTTAAGTTATACCAACTGCTTCTTGGTCTTGACTCTCGTGTCAAGATTTATAGGTATTACAGAACCGATAACGCTTATGGTCTTCTTTTGCCATAACTATAGCAATCATCTTTCCACTGATAAACAAATATATCCTGCTTCAGTTAGACTTGTGCGCGTACATGATATCCAGATGCATATAGTGGTTCGAGTATCAATGTTTCTTATAACTTTGGTGTACTTTTGGGATGATTCTTCGTTTCCAAGATTTTAAATTCTATCTCTTCATCTTTTTGTATTTGCAAGTAGACTTCTATTAACATCAACAACCTCAAATGCAGACACGTATACATGTGGTGAAAATGGCTAAGTAAATTCCTAACACTCAACATGCGATAATCAACATATAAATGGGCAGAGTATTTGCTTAGGGAGAATTACCCAAAAAGTCCTAAATCCATTACAACTGTGTCGATTTAATCTTAATTTTTTTTTTCAGTTCTAAATATTTTGCAATTATGTCAATTTATTCTATCCGACCAAATTTGATCAGTTAACGCTGACATGGACGCTAGCTGGGCTGACCATTAGGCAAATACTAATGTGGCAATATTTTAATAATATTTTTTATTTGTTTTTAAATTTTTAATTAAATTTTTATTTTTCTTTTTCTTTTTTTCTTCTTCATCTTTGGCTTCCTTACTCCTGTGGTCGGCGAGGCTCCAGCGAGGGTGCGCCTTGGCCTTGCCGCAGGCAAAGGTGGCTTTACCCTCGACTGGCAAGGCCATGGCTGTTGGTGATGGAGCCAATTCGATGGACGGCTTGAGGATCGAGGACGAGGAGGACGAGGAGGAGGGCAACGACGAGGGGGTCAAGGTCTGGTTGAAAGCGAGCTTGGCATTGGATGACTGTTGCTCCTTGAGCTGCAAGTCGCGAAACCACAAATCGAAAACCCAATAAACAAACAAATCCAAATCTACCCATGTAAGGATCCCCTCTTTCCTCCAAATACGCCAAATCAAAATCGCCATCGCTGGAGACCTTAGAAGATCGGAGAGACATGGAGACTGGCCTTTCCCCACAGCCCCAGGCCTCACCCAGATCTATGCGAGGCTGCCAGAGAGGGCCGGTGAGGGCTTCACAACCATTATCAATGATTGGCGAAGGCTTCACGGCCATTGCTCAGTGGGCAACAAGCCTTGCCGGAGCCTCATTGGCCATATTGGGGTAAGGGAGCCAAAAAGGAAGAAGATAAAAAATTAACCAAAAATTCAAAAAAATAAAAATATTATTAAAAAATTGTCACGCCAGTATTCGCTAGTCAGCATTTATGTTAGTGCTAGCTGGCCAAATTTAGCTGGATGGACAGAATTGATACAATTGCAAAAAAAAAAAAAAAATTAATGACCGAGGAACCACCTGGGAGATCACCCTTCGAGGATCACAATTGCAAAAAGTTTATAATGAAATTAGCCAAAAAAATTAAAGACTTAATTGACATAATTGTAATAGATTTATGATTTTTTTTGGTAATTATCCCTATCTGCTTAGGAATCTCTCCGAACGTGCTCTAATTACATATTGCTTTTCTTCTGCTACGTGCGGACGGTATTCTTATCTTAAACCAGCTGTCGCTCTACGCGGAGTGGACTCTTTGAGTTGATAGATCATGTTATAACAGAGCCCAATTGTCTGATTGCGAGCCCAATTGTCCGATTGCAAGCCCATTAAAAGCCACATTAGCGACGGTCACCGCAATCAAGTGTCGCGGAAAAACAATGGTCCATGAAGTAGAAAGTCCCTTCTTGATCTTCATCGATCCAAGTGTTTTCTTCGAAGTATTGATTATGCAAAACATCCATAACGAGAAAAAGTCAGTGCATCGATTGGTTTAAGCCAGTTTTCACGACTTTTTTTCCCTGAAAAACTTCTAAGTTACAACA
The DNA here is from genome assembly GCF_016545825.1 of Eucalyptus grandis. Lineage (NCBI taxonomy): Eukaryota > Viridiplantae > Streptophyta > Magnoliopsida > Myrtales > Myrtaceae > Eucalyptus > Eucalyptus grandis. Next base: position 28,650,333 of record NC_052615.1, on the reverse strand, counting down.
ATGCACAATACCTTATTGTCGTCCAATCAGTTGACATTTGTCAATAATGTTGACTTTTTTTTTTAAGCTAGTAAGGCTTCATTTGATAACATACTTTTTTTTAAGCTAGTAAGGCTTCATTTGATAACGTTTTTATTTTTCTCAATTTCTGTTCTTTTGTTTTTCGAAACAAAAAAATAACAGAAATCCGTTTGGTAACGTCAATTAATTTTTATATTTTCCATAATAGAAAATTAGTCAGGGAATAGATTTGGAATAGAAATAAAAAGTAGAAAAAAAGTAAATTTATGTTTCTAGAAATAATTTTTAGAAATAAGTTATTTTCCTTTTCTTCTTATTTTTTGCCTCCACCGCCTCGTTGGTTGCCCGCCAACCGCCGCCGCCGCCACCTACTGCTGATGACCGCCAACATCGCCGCCCACCGCCTAGCCAATCGACCGCCACCCATGACCGCCATCACCACCAATCGTTGTCGCTTGTCGCTGTCACCATCGTCCACTGTTGATGACTGCCAACTTCACCCGTTGGCTAACCAACCAACCACCGTTGCCGCCGATTGCGGCTGTTGATGGCGACGAGCGACGACAGTCAGTAGTAGCCGGAGGTCAATGATCGACGATACAGAAGAATAAGAAAAAAATTAAAAGAAATTTTATATTATAAAAAAATTTGTGAATTATACCGAGATACATTTCTATTCTTTTTCATTCAGAAAATAGAAATTTTTGTATAGTTACCAAACGCATTCTTTTTAAGAAAATATTCTGAGAAATAGAAAAGGAAAAAGACTATTTTTTAAAAAAAAAAAAAATTATTTTTCAGAACAAAAACGTTATCAAATGGAACAATGTCCCTCAATGACTTTTTTAACCCTCCGCGAGGGGACCAAAGTCATTTGGTTAGACACAAGGTTTAACGTAGACACCTCTCCACGAAAAGTTACTAGAACGGATAAATGGGCTTTTATGTACTGACCGAGGGTCTAATACTCTTGGGCAAGATCTTTTCGTGGGCATACTCTGGTTGACGTGGAAAACCCGGAATTCCTTTATCTTTCAAGTGCACAAGATTGTTTCTAAGTCGATCGTGGACGATGCCTTCGCGATGAACAGAAGTTTGATTAATCAGAAACTTGAAACTATCACTAAAAGATGGGGCCTTCTTGCCGGAGAAGTGGAAGCTGCCGGACCGAGGCTCCTGGAACCTGAACATCAATGCCTCATGGGAAGACGACACATCGGAGGCCCCAATCGCCAGTATCTGCAGAGACACTCGAGCAGTTCCCGTCGCTGGCTTTCATGAAGCGAGTTCGTGTGGGACTCGGCCTCAATGGCGGAATCCGTAGCAGCTCGCGTAGGTCTCCTCTTCTTGTCTGAACTCGAGCGAAGTGATCTGCGGGGAAGGACATCTCTATCCGCTAGCTGAACTCCAGAGTGATAACTTATCAATGGTCGGTCAAGTGAAGCCCATAGCCCACGGGACACCGGAAATCTAATTGAGGAATGCGGGGGCCTTTTGGCCCGGTTTTGAAAGAAGTAAAAGTAGTCCATCCTCCAAGAGAAGCAAATCGATATGCGAACTGGATTGCAGAGGCCCATAGATTAGGGTACTTCTCTCCTAATTGGCTGGGCTACCTAAGCTTCCCCGGCCCTCTGAGAGTAGTTATGTTTTGACACTGATTGTGGTTGTTCTACCATCTCTCGGCAAATGAAAGTGCTTTGTTTTCGACAAACAAAAAAGAAAAGGGTGAGAGGAGCTTAATACAAAAAGAGAGGGTGGCAACCGATTCCAGGAGAATCCATATCACAAGGAAATTTCTAATCCACAGTGGATTTCACGATAGAGAATGGTTAATCAATGCCTAAATTATTCCATATTTTAGGGGATAATTGTTGTCAACCAACTTCAAGATAGCTGCCCCTCACGTCAATTCGACGTCATTTTAAGAAATGCTTACATCAGTTGTTTACTTAGAAGTGCAGGCAGATTTGAAATGTCAATCAGAAAGAAAGAAAACAACCAAAGATTCGCAGCATCCGTCGTACATTTAATATATTGATTTCGGGAAGTTTCTTTGTTTTCGAGGCTCAACAACCCGATCGATCTACCCATGTGAACGAAGACTTTCGTGGCCTCCTTTGTTTTTGTCGAATTTGGCCTCTCAAATCACCTAATAAGCCAAGATCTAGCGTGGATTATGCACCTTAATAAGACAACTCTCGAAGGAGGTCGAATAATATATTAGCCCACCATTATATGATGTTTAATTATATTGTTCCATTTGCTACTTTCGAGTAACACAAGATGCGCACGTAAGCATGGGAAAAAGTAAATAACAGATATTCATTCCATCGAGTAAATAGGAGTATATGATACGATAATACTCTTCATGAATAATCAATCTTGAAAATTTGAGAGTCATTGGTTTTTTTTCCTTTCCTATGAGAAGGAGATCGAAAGTCGATGATATATATGAAATTTTTATACTGTGACAATTAGGGAAGAACGCTTTATAAAAAAAAAATATATTGTGGTAACTATCATTTATAACACAAATACAACATTTCTTAGTATAACGTGATGCGTCCAATTGACATGTATCTACAAGTATCATTTTGTGGGAAGTTGATTCGGTAGAATCGGAAGCGAAAGAACCTTTTCAAAATGAAATTTCGGTGTATGAACTAGTGGCTATTAACCGTCTCGACGTGTAGTCATTTTCCCGGCATGGTTTGAATTTACACATAGATTTTCGCCTCTAAGTCTTCATTCCCGGGATTACAAGGACAAAGAACTCTTATAAATAAAGTTGGAAAAAGGGCTTGAGAGAACATGTGAATTGACAATGCCTATTTTTCCAAATTCTGTGCTCCCAACATCCAAACCAAAAATTTCCAATACAAGGAGGGAGGATGTACAAGTGATGTGAAAGAGCAAAGAACCACAGGAGGCCGTCCAGCAAAATCCCAAAAAATGATTTACACGGTTTTTTGGACCAGCCTGCCCCCCTCCGGAAAGCCCTTTCATCGATCAACATACGAGAAGATCTTTCCAAATTAAAAAGAAAAAAAAAAGGTTGAAACAAAAATGAAAAGAAACTCATCGTGACCTCTCCATCTCAGGCAGCTCAGGCACTTCCATGATGCTATCGAGCGACGGCTTCCACGGCCCACCGTCGACAGCGTCGCCGCCGCTGCCACCGTTTCTCCTCCTCCCTCTCTCTATTTCACCCAGAACTCGCTCTAAGTTGCCCTTCGGCCCTCCTTTCCTGCCGCTGTCGCGGCCCAGCTGGATCAGCAGCTGCTCCAGCTCCTCCTTGGTCAGCACTATCTTGACCCTGACTCTCCCGCCCCCGCCCCCGCCCCCCGGCCCCGCCGCCGCCGCCGCTCCGGTCCACGCTGATCTTCGCCGCCGATCCGCCGCGAGCGGCGGTCTTCCCGCTTTTGGTCCCTTGATGCCGGAACTCCTCCGGCTCCTTCAAGATCTCTTCGCCTTGCCTCCGCCTGCATGACTCCGCACAGTTTCCCATTTTCCTCACAACTTCAAGAAAAGCTCAGCAAAAGAAGGAGAAGAACAACGACGACACGCAGCTTTGATTTCTCCCGGAAAAAAAGGGTTTGCGGGGAGGCGAGAAATCGCTGCTTTATGAAGGATGGAGATGGCGGTGGTTGTGGTGGTTTGCGACTGAAGGAGGGAGTGGGGTTGCGCAGTAGCGATGCATGTGAGCTAATATGCGTTTGTTCTTTATAGTCGTTGATAGAGGTGCTTTTTTTTTTTTTTTTTTTTAAACGAGATTAATTTATTAAATAGTTTTGAGGAGAAGAAAATCAAAATGAAATAATTTAAAAAAATAAATAAATAAAAAGGTGGGTTCACGAGAATTGATTTTGCTAGCTGAGTGACCCGGCAATGTCGAATCTGACGTTGGCCCTACGTATGCCATTTTCGAACAAGCCCCACGTAAATTAAAATCGTGTTGGCACTTTGTCTGCTTGTTCCACTAGTTTTGATGGTCCTAATTTAAGTATTATTAGTATTTGGGAGGTTGTATATCTTGGGATGATCTAAATATGGTCGAAGTTTCAAGGTCTGAACCTATGCGTGCCCCATGACAAGATTAGAACTATTGGGTCCGTTTTTGAAACTCGGAGTCGTACCATTTCAGCTTACTAAATGACTTATGCGTGTGTATGATGGAAACTCTCACAATTTTTAACGGCTCATATTGATATCATGGATCGATTAGGACTTGGATTGCTGTATAATCCTATTTTTCTCAGCAACACAGAAGGAATTTTGCTTGATATAGTCAAGCATGTGCCGTGGAGCTAGAAGTCTTCTAAACAACATTTACTAATGTGCACAATCAATGCGTTGAAATAAAGTAACGTTAGAAAAATTAAAAATGATTTATAAAATTGATATGCTTAATGACACGGTGAAAACTACAAGTGATATATAAAGGCCGCGTTCAATAATATGTAATGAAAATTTCTCTCGTCACTCATTAGGCATAGTTTTGTAAATCAAACTTAATATAAGTTCTCAAACGAGAGCCTAGTTAAGCTCTTTTTGGTTCTTATTGTGCTTTAATCATTCAAGAAAGGTGAGAAAGAGTCAATTTTATAGTGATTGCAGTAGCTAGCTGGGGGAGTAGTAACCAAAGTTGATCTCTACTTAGTTATTGTGCCAATTTATTAATTCTTAGTCAATATCTTTGGACTGTTGACTAATTTGGGAAATTTCTTAGAAACTTAACGCAAACCTAAGTTTTAAAATCCTTTCCGGGGAGGTCTTTCTGTCAGAGTTGGTAGCTCCTGCAATATATAAGCGACATGCACGAAAGATTTTGGTGCAATCCCACGTTAGTTTGGTCTTCATATTAATGGAGGAGATTTAATAATATCACTAGCCAGCGACTAGTATCATGTTATCTTGATTTCATCACTCAATTGCATCAACTCTACCTAAGAGTACGTTTTGCACCTGTCCTTTGGACAAGTTTTTTTTTTTTTTTAATTTGATCCATGAACTGATCAACAGCTTTTCAATTCAGTCCTCGTAGATGTTTTATTAATATTTAGTTTGCCCCTTGTTGTTAAGAGGGAAACAGCTGAATTCAAAAGCAATAGGGGATCAAACAAAATACGTGATAATTATCCAAAAAATCTTAAACTTATTATACGGAAGCTAATTTAATCTTAAATCTTTTGATGATTTGCTAATTTATTTCTAATTCTTTCGATTGTGCCAATTTCAGTCCTAAAGCTATTTTTTAGATATTCAACTGGAAAAACTATATTGACAAATTATCGAAAGATTTATGACTAAATTAATAAATCATTAAAAGGTTTAGGACTAAAGTGGTACAATTGAAAAGTTTAAGATTGAATTGATCTTTGTACGATAAGTTTAGGACTTTAAAAACAATTTTCTCAATGAAACACTTCCAATATCTTGATTAATGGCACTAATTAAATACTGTAGAGCTTGAATAATAATTTTGAGGACTCTTTAGCTTCGGTCAAGGCTTTACATGTTCGTACGTACCTTTGACCTACTACGTTCTTTGTACCAAACTCATCAGGTACAAAGCAGTTGCTTGAGAGCTGAGAGAGTATCTCAAACTGCTATAATTTATTTTTCTTTTGGCCATACCAGTCCTATACGCTGGTTTTCTTTCTTAACATCATCAAAGCAGTCTAAGCCGACACATATAATATGAACATATAATATGAGAGCACTTTTCATGAACTCGAATCTCTTACGCTCGCTCCCATCTTCATCAAGCTGTGCGCCCATTTCTGGATCGTCTCGCTGATTAATTACGCCTGCACCGATTTTGGGTGTAAATGCCTGTTTACACCGGAGGATGAGTAATAACAAGTACGCCATAAACACGTTCTAGGTCATTCTCACACCACTTGTACTTTTGAGAAAACAGTGTTTGCGGTGACACTTGAGAAATTGAATTGGAGAAATTCCACGTTTACGGTTATATTTCCATTATGATTCTGTCATCTAGTGACTACTATTATGTATGCATGTCATCGTTGGACTCTTCTGCACCCGATTGCTTCGTTTTTGTCTTCATGGGATCGATGCATGTGTTGCGCAGACCATCTGCACGCGACATCTCACCCACCTTCGTCCAGTTCAACTAGAACCAACCCTAGACCAAAAAAAAAAAAAAATACAAAAATACAAAAATAAGTAGAACCACTCTCTAATTCGTGAACAAGAATCAGGCAGGATAAACCGCTGGTCTCATGAGGCTGCTCTAATTTTTGGGGTCGAAAGATACAGCAGTTGAGCTGAAAAGTTGGAGAAAGGCAGAAAGATGTGCAGAGTCACACATTAATGCTAATGTAATTAAGTCCAAAGACTATCTTTTTCTTACGCCACGAGAAAGCTAATCTCTTCCGACATCATCATTCATTCATTTAAGCATTACATGAAATGGATAAAAAATAGAGATCTCTAAAAAGTATATTACTTTTTAATAGAGATCTTATACGTATAAGACTTTATTTATAATACAATGTATGGACACGATAATGGGAAAGATATATATAATAGACTTTCTTAATTGTACATGGTTTAATTCCCAACTAAATTGATTTACTCAATCATTGTAGGAAAAGGAGTCATATCTCTAGCAAACCATGTCTCCAATACTCCCTCTTAAGCTGGCGGCTTATATATGTCATAGACGCCAAGCTTGCTTAATAGATTTATGTATTGCCTTTGGCATAGAGGTTTGGTGAAGATATCCGCGGGCTATTTTGTATTTCCTATTCCTATTGTCTTGATTATTCCTTCTTGCATTTTATCTCAAGTGAAATTGCAATCAACCTTTATTTGTTTCGTTCTTTCGTGGAATATCAAATTTGCTACAAGTCTGAGAGTGGCATCATTGTCACACAAAAAAAAGGCAGTCAATCCTTTTACTAGTATACCAACATCTCGAAGCAAGCCTTGTATTTATTTAGACTATTTCACAAATGGTCTTAGCCAAGATTCAATATTCAAATTCAGTTGATAATAATGAAACAGTTGATTTTTTTTTCTCATGAAAGCAACAATTCTCCCAACTTACTACAAAATCCATTGATAAATCGTCTGCTCAATGTGCTCATGGGACAAGTGGAATAATCAATGTCACAGTAAGCCGCCATTGTCATCTCTATGTTACAATCTCAATATAGAAGTATTCCCAATCCTGAACATCCTTTTAGGTCTTTCATAACTTTCAACATTACATTCATATGAGTTTGCTTTGAATTATGCATAAACTAATTGAGGATCAATACTACATAACATATGTCAAGTCTAGTTATGGTACAAAAAAAAAAAAGTTTTTTTTATGAGTCTCTGATTGCTCAATGGATCCTCATTTAGAGATGACAATCCCACCTCATACTCAACTGTCGTTAACTTAAAATTCTATTCGATTAGATTGAGAACTGGTTTGCATCTTGACAAATCTACTTCCAATATAATCTCTAAGACAAATTTTCGTTGGCTGAGACATATTCTTTTATCTGATTGTGCAATCTAAATGACAAGAAAATATTTTGGATGTCCCAAATCCAATCCTTAATGTGATAGGTAGAGTGCAGATACCTCTTAAAGTCTTTAACAACATATTCATCAGTGCCCATAATAAGTATATTATTGACATGTATTAGTAGATAGGTTGATGATTTACATTTGGTTCATGTGAAGGAGGCATAATTAAGCCTAAATCCTGCAGATGTGAGTGAAGTGGTGAATTTAGCATGCCACTGTCAAGAGGTCTATTATAAAGGGATTTACGGAGATGATATACTCAATGTTTGCATAAACCCTATGAAAGGTCCATGTAAATTTCTTCTTCCAAATCAACATGAAGAAAGGCATTGTGGATGTTCATCTAATGTAATGGCCAATCGTGGAGAGCGGTGATGGAGAGAAAAGAATGAACAACAACTTCCTTTGCTACTAGGGAAATTTTTTTATGATAATCAAAACCTTTTTGTTGTCTAAAATCCTTGGCCACTAATCTAGCCTTGCAACACTCGACGGAAGCATTCGCCCTATATTTGATCTTGTAGAACCATTTGCGATCAATTAGCTTACTATGATGACGTAGGGCAGGGGTACAATATTTCAGGTCTGATTTTCCATCAAAACACATAATTCAGCCTCCATAACCTGTTGCCAATTGGCTGCCTCATGGTAAGAACTTAAGAAGAAGGTTCCTAATCCTTGGAAATGCGGCTAATGCAACACATGTTTTCTAGTTATAATGATTGCACTTTCAGAGCCTATTGTATGTATAAGGCTCTATTTCTAACACAACGTGTGGACACAATAACGGGAAATATTTACAGAAGATACTGGAAATATATACAGAAGATACTTTTCTAATTGTACATGATGTAATTGCCAACAAAATTGATGTACTCATTAACATCAGAAAAAGGAATCTTATCTCGAGCAAACCCCGTATCTCCTACATGTACATAAGATCAGAGGTCTATGTTGTTCTTTCACCCGCACGCATGGCCTTTATATTCGTCGGAGTTTCACCATTTTACGGGCTTTCACGCAAGGGGCGCGAGGCGTACGAGATAAAACATACGTACGGCACCATTTGGCTGTACCTTATACTTGCATAATCATTAGTTTTGGGCCTAGCAAAAGAAGGAAAAAAGGGATACGTGATTGATTCATGCATGTGAGAACACAATTATTGACGTGCGTACATACGTCAGCATCCCGTGGGGTGCTCTTTTTCTGCAGCTCCAATTTGATCGAGTCAATTCCACCCGCTCTAACATTACATGTTTGACTTAGGAGACCTCAAACAATAGTAAACTATATATATATATATATATATATATATATATATATGTATAACGTTGTGAACGCAACAATGTGAAAGGTTTTTTTTGATAATCTAATCCATGACTCATAGAGGTGAAAGGTATAAAAGTTGTTCTCAAAAGAAAAAGGAACTGGTGATCATGCAACTGCATGTAGCTTTCGCCTTTTTCGCGGAAGTCACATGATAATGTTCCACCTCTTTACTATTCCTTCTTTGAATTTGAGTTTGACCTGGGCAACGCAGGCAAAAAGGAACACTTCTGTTGAGGACTAAGATCACCTCATATTCTATTCCGCCTGACAAAAAAAAAAAAAAAAAAAAAAAAAAAAAAATTGAGAGAGAGAGGATTTTTTTCTAACTTGTATATAGTTATTGGTAAAAAAACATGACCGGTGACATTTATTTGAAGGTAACTTATCAATAATTTGATGGGACCACCAACTCTTTTTTAGAGTTAGCAAATTGCGAATTTATGTGTTAAATTACCAACTCTACTTCCGACATCTTTCAATGGGTGAGAGAGAGAGAGAGAAAGGGGGGGAGAGGCGGGGGCGGCATTAGTGGTCATCGTAAAGGGCGACGGAGGCTAATGGAGTCGCTTCGATAAGGGTTCCTAGCAGTGGCATCTTGTTGGTCCATCGATCAGAATTTGGTGTAGCTGGAGTTGGCATCGGGAAAATTAGAAAGAACGGAAAAAAAGGAAAGAATTAGATAACCAAAGAAAAGACACATCTCAAATGTTTAAATACCCAAATATCTATTGGGTTCTCATTTGAAAGGGATAAATTGATAGATTGAAGATTTTAATTTACTCGTAATTTCAATGGCTAGCTATCCTTGATATCGCGGTGCCAGACCTCATTGGAAATGAAGATTGCTCACTTATTCTAGCACCACAAGGTTAAAAACTGAATTGTTCAAACCATATAACTTTTTTTCAACGCATTTCACGTCTCTCGATATACAATCTTTTTACCTCTACCAATCGCGTCACCGCTCGAAGCTTTTAGTCTGTTCAACCAAATCGGTATCAAGAGCCGAAGTCAATACAGACAGGACATTATAATCAGACAGCAATGTCCTAACATTTTTCATGAGAACAAGGTGAGTAATAGAGAATCCACAGTCACCATGAGACCATGCAATCTAACGTTTGGAAATCGGCCCCCGAACAATCAACCCCCGTAGTTGCGAATGCCATCACGATCATTTTGGCCGCACTAGAGATTGACTTGAACAGACCGGCAGACGACTCGATTTTCTACCTGGTGTCAAAAGCAGCATGAGATAATTCGCCCCATTTGGGTCCTCTTTATAGCACTCTCCTTTGAAAAAGTTGTGGTTAATCCACGCAGATTCAGTCAACCTTTTCCACCTTCTGTTGTCCTCTTTCCCTCCATAAGACTCTCCCTGCTATTTTGTTTCTTGCGAAAGTAGAAAAGCCACCCGCCTACGAAAATGACCCGCTAAATTTTCTGCAAGACGTACTCATTGCGCGGACGGGCTTGCTAAAACGCCACATTGTCCACACTTTAACAGCATGAATGATCGAACGCGCGTCATGCGCCTCATCAGCTTGCTGAAATTTGTATGCCCTATGACTTGATATTTCTTATGTCCAGGATATGATGAATTGAGCAAGAGATCTTCCTCACTCCTCACGAGTTGTGATCCTCGAATGTTTGTTCGATTTGAAAATCTCTATTAACTATGGAGCTCGACTTAATAGAGCGCTGTCTTGCCAAGCTATATAATAATGTTTGGGGAGTACAAGTTTGATTGTTGTTGCATCAGACGAAAAATTTCATTAATGTCTGGCGGCATTAGTATAAACCTCAAGAAATAGTTTTTAAGTACATGATGTAATCGTGACAGTTGATGATGTTTGATGTATTTATTGGAGTTTCTTATATCAAAGCACAACTTTTTTGAGGTTTTCCGTGACTAAGGCTCCATAACACGCATCATGCTCTCATATAGTTTTTAAGTATTCCATTCGACGGAAGCTTTTAAAACCGGGCATCACCTTGAAAAATAAAATAGCGATGGAGACGCTCCCAAACAGAATTTTTTAGAAGATAAATCGGTTTATCTTGAATCATCCTCCAGATCGAGAGGATTGGATATTCAATTTCCACATCACATAAAAATCCACACAAAGACAAAGGAAAAACGAAACCGCATCGCTGTCACGTTGCGGCGGAACAATGAAGATTGATTACCCGACAGTCTCCCGAGTTTAGGTAGAAGAATGACTTGTATCCCCTCCTTTTTTTTTTCTTCTTTTTTTTTGCGTGGAAAACCATTGTTTTCTACTGTTGTATCACATGCAGACAAGCTCATGCAGGACCAACGACCACCTAAAACGTGTCCCACCCAATAAAGTTTACAGATTTCCTTCAATTTTAAATTGAGCGGTGGAAAATCAATGCTCAATATACTGTCGGCACTCCGCGTGAATAAGACATACGAAATTCCACGACATTAGCCTCGATTGAAAGACTACGAAGATCAGTTAGCCCCACCTCGACTTCACGATGCTCCTAAATTCAAAACAGCCGGTCTGAAAATCCTCCCTTTCAGGGACATGCCCATTGCCCATATCAGAATGAACGCTTTAAGCATTTAATTGGAGATTATGTTATGCACTAACCGACCCACAATCATAATTATGAAATTGCATCTTCTAATCTTCAACACATCACAAACCTATTCAGCATTTTGCATCATTGATATAAAACCAGAACATGATTCAGTTTAGCTATGCATCAATGTGCTCTATTATTTTAATCCTGCATAAACCGACATCCTGCAATTCCTATGTACTTGCATCCGCTTTCCTGAGATTCTGCTGAGCAGGTGAGCAAGTGATAGCAACACGGGCTGGTAAGCAAATTCCATAAAGTGCTGTTCAAGATTTATCCCAAGTACTACTCGGCGAGTAGGATTTCCCTGTTGAAAGCCAGTTATGCTCTAACGTGCGCCCAGAGTGTTAATACCGTCAATCTTGTTTTATCCTCGCCTGACATTCACTGCTTCTATGTAGCAACATCGCGAGTATGTCAAGCATGATTTTCTGATGAAACAACAAAGTTGGAAAGTGAGTCGCAACTCATGCAATCAACTCCAACAAACCACTCGGCTCACCTTCATTAATAATCTTCAGTCAGATATCGCTTTCCTGGAACAATAATATGATTGGAGACTACTTAGGTAACTTACAGCCATTTCAAGATGTTGCCATTGCTTCCAAGTTTAAGGGGCAAGGCACCTAATGACCAAATTCAAGTTGCACCCAACCCTTCTCTTAGCTTACTTCACTGACCTAGGACCTAAAAACAAAGACCCAACCAGTATATGATCTGTTTTGCCAGTAGTATAAGGGTAAATGAACTTGAAGTTCAAGGACCTGAGAACGGGTCCAACAGAGAGATCTCTCTTAAGAGACCTTGTAGTGCAAGTTTCTTGGTTCTATTTGCCACATACACGAATTTGCATCCCAGTGAAGTACGCCCACATCTGGTCATGCAAGTCTACCCAAGCACCAGTACCAGAGAATGTGATATCAAATGCAGCATCAACCGCTCCGAATAATTGACATGGTTGAGAAATTAAAGTGAAAATGATTGACTTAACCTTAAGCAAAGTGATTTTCTACAGCACCAAAAGTCAGCATTCCACACTTGAAACATTCTTACTTGACGTAGACTATATGTTCCTGCTGCGTAAATATTTTAAACTGATCAAAATTTAAAACAGACCATGAAGGGATATTTTAACAGTCATGGCACTACCTGTTCCGCAACAGCCAGAGAAGACCCAACAAGCGCTCACTCCACACGCCTGCGTTTCTTGGCAAGATTCTCAAAAACCTGGTGGATATCATCAGAGGTGATTGGCTTCGATGGATCATAGGACTCCTACAGAGGAAAAGTATGTACATTCAAGGCCGCTGCTATCGTAATATATGCTATAAGGACTAACGTCATGAGGAAAGGGTAATGAAGCAAGAAAGTCCAACACACATTGCCTTCTGACCATCCCCCACTGTTGAGTAAATTTACTTTCCAAGGTAGAATCAAACTGAGCTTATCACTGAGTTTTAATGACATACCAGGAAATTACGCATCTCATCCTTCATGTCTGCAATGCCAGTCAAGATCTCCATCTTTTGCACATGACCTAACCTATTTAATAAACTCTGTTCTACACCTTCCAGCTGCTGCATCTTTTCTTCCCTCTTCTGCTTAGCCATTTTCTCATACTCCATGATTGAGTCCTCCTTGTCAAGCAGAAAACTGATATTCTTCTGATTGTACATATCCATGCACCTTTGACACTTACAGAGGACTTCCCTCCAACTTTTGGAGAGAAATAGTGGTTTGCAGTCTCCAACAGAGGATTGAAGATCCACATTAGGGCCCAAGAGACAACTGCCATGTTGAACATCCTCCTTCGTAGAATTATTTGAGCACATAACATTTGCAGAACTTTCGCCACTGCTCGAAATATTTTCAATAGAGATGTTTTGAGAATTTATCACGAAATCAGTTTTACAACCGTCATTCTTAACTTTCTCTGACCCAGAAGCTGCAGGTGTTTGCGTCAAAACATCTTTATCCTTGCTGGCATTTGGTGTAGCATCACAGTGCCTCCTTGCAGCCATTATAGCTTGAGGATATTCTTTCAGAAAAGAACAATTAGCTGAGCATGATTGGCATATGAAATCCTCATATAAAGGCTCTCCCTCTTCATCGCGAGGAATCTGGGAGTTTGAGGTAGGGAGCGTAGTTAAGCATTGCAAATCATTCAATCAATATCGAAGTATAGGCATGAGAAATCTTGTCATGTACAACACTTGAGAGTGGAGACATTGTCAAACATATAATTCTTTCTTCCTCCATATAAAACATTTCATTGAAGGCTTTATTCTAAAGATGGTGCTAATAGGAGAAGATTGGCTATTGTGTTCACTTGGTGGATGCTATGTTGAGGTTTTAAAGATGACAGCAACCAGAGAAGAGTAGAACTTGAGAACCTGAAGATGGAAGTCCCTTATTAGGTAAAGGAACATGCAAATGAGATGAAAGTACAAAAGATGCTAAACAACAGAAAACCAAAACACGCTCACTGTTCTACATCACATCACCCAAAATGGTAGTTTTTTATGGTGGGAATAATTGGTAGACAACATACTACATGGAGTGGAAAAAAATTTTCAAAGCTGCAAACTTACCTTTATATAGCAAAAGATATAATATGTTCAATGTACAATTCATAATTTTAATGCTGCATTAAAAAATAATGCAGGACAGCCCCAATAAAGCAGGCAAAAACACCAATGATAATACTCGACCAAGGGAATTTTGACAGGCTATGGGTTGGCTCGCTATGAATGGCTCAAGTTTTCATAGGAAGTGATGAGGAAAGCAAAAGTTCCCACAATAAATTGTAGTGTAAGTAATCGACAGAACAGCCAAGGTGTAGCATCATGACACAATAATACTCAGCAGTCCTGGTTGCCTGATCTTCATGGAGAAAAATGTGATGTTGACATCATGTTCAAAGATTATTCTTTTTTATAGTTATATCATACTCAAAGACGATAAAGTGAATTAAATCCTCTCAGCAACAACCCCATTAGTTACCTCATGAGATGATTCTAGACCAATATGCTCCTCATGAAACCAGTCCTCACATACACAGCACTGTATCATCTCCACTTGATCTTCAACATCAGGATCAGGATAGGGCCGACCACATGTGCAGTATGAACCCTTAAAGTTGTGATTATATGAATTCTTGACATTTTCCACATCCTTGTTTGCAAAAAGCTTGCAGTAAAACTCTCCAAACTTTGAATTTCCACAATCACACCGAAAATTTCTTTTGGTCCAGAGCTCCAGAATCTTGTGAAAAATGGAAATAGGAGTGTCATTTCCCACAGAAGGAATTAAAACAAGCTTGATATCGATTAAAAAGAATTAATTATAAGAGCAAGAAACAGCAAAAAGAATAAAAATTACTCAAATTGTTTGTCTCTGCCAGGAAAAAACATACTTGTTACGGTTTCCGCTTTTAATGAGCAGGTATTGATGCTAGCCATCTGAGAAATGGGATTTCAATTGCCCTTATGAATATCTAACACCAATAGAAAGCCAAACTCATGCCCAAAGAGATGGAACCAGCATATCTATTTTCACTGCAAACTTTAAGTTAGCTTTTCACTGCAAAGAAATGGACCCATTTATAGTTTATTCGTGAGTATTAAGTAACATGATATATATACATTGTGGACCTATTTCCTAATCGCTCAAGCTGTTGCAACTAACAATTCATCCCATATTCATTAAAGCACGAATTACAAGTTTTAATCCCAACGCTCCTTCTCATCTTTGTTATGCTTGTTGCTCATGCTATTCTATATGTTTTATTACCTCACACTGTTTGTTTTATGTGGTACGTCAACAAATCAGGTTGCAAATGTAAGAAATGGCTTTCATGCCAAGGGGAGTATTAAGCAATATGATTTGTCTAAGGACAGCTTAAGCTTTTGGTAAATAAGTTGCCCACATAAGAGCAAGTCAAAAAAATTGAGTAATATCAACACAGCAAGTCAAGCAAGTCAGAAACTCCAACACTATCATAGCCCAAAAGGAATTAGAGAGATGCCTCATCCCAATGACTAAAAGGAGGTGACCTCAATAGGGATAATACTGGGAGAAGCGAGCATAACCAACATATTACTAAGCAGCCCAGCAGTCTAGTCTAAATCGAATGCTGAATGGAGTATTTAGGATGTGAGTGGATGCTGTTAAAGTTCATCTCTAGCAGGTTATACATGATCTCCACAGTAAAAGCAGGGAAACTCATGTCACATGAGCAAGGTATTGATTACAGAAAGGCAAGGGGAGCTTCTCTTACTGATGTCAAAAGAGAATAACC
Source organism: Eucalyptus grandis (assembly GCF_016545825.1). Taxonomy (NCBI): domain Eukaryota; kingdom Viridiplantae; phylum Streptophyta; class Magnoliopsida; order Myrtales; family Myrtaceae; genus Eucalyptus; species Eucalyptus grandis. Next base: position 28,634,516 of record NC_052615.1, on the reverse strand, counting down.
ACATAATTTCAAAACGACATAGAATCACAAGTAAAATTACTGTTCAAGAATATAATCTTCGTTCTGTACCTTACAGAGTCAGGATAAACTGAAGTGAGATCCATATCAACTAATGAAGTGATTTTACCATGATAAGTTTCTAAAGCTTCCAGGACAACATAAAAAGAACTACCTCATGCCCATCGTGACAAGACAAGCTGCAAGCTGTGCAAAATCCAGCATTTACATCCGGTGTGCACGTCAAACATGAGAAAATGGCCTGCCTCTTCAGATAACCTTGGGAATATGTACAATCCTTACCCTCATCACCACCCAATACCAAATCCGCTTCCTTGCAAGAAAAGTATGAACTCATGGAAAATCAGTGATGAGAATAGATCTTACTTGGCTCTAGGTAGCAATTCAAGTATTCCAGGGTATGCACAAAAAGGATGGTTCAGTGGCAAATGCACCACCTCTCCTTTTGGAGAAGACCATAACATCCAATAGTCTAGAATCAATCGTGCAAAATGGCAACTCCCCGAAAACCCTTGAATCTCTAGTACTTTAAAGCCAGTACATTTTCTTCCCTAACAAATTAAATTATTTGGGTCTCGGCCGCTCACCCAGAACTACTTTAATCTCCTCCAAATGAAAAGCATCATCTGAAGTATGTTAGCCACAGAGCAGCATACCCAGGAAGCCATATAAACTCTCCCGATTCACTGGCTTGCATACAATTGAAAATACTATAACCTCTATCCATCCTCAGATTTCCTCTTTCCTCGTCAAAGGCTGGAACTTGCCTATGCAGTCTCTCAATTCATGCATCGCGGCGGCAACTTAAAGCAGGAGAAAGAAAATTGCCGAAACCACACACGCAAAATCAGACGACCCCATGAACAGAACAACTGCTAATCGAATTCGCACGAGTAGGAGAAAGAGAGAGAGAGACTCACCAATTCCTGCTCCTCGACGTCCTTGAGGTACTCCTGGATCGTGATGGTTTGCTCAGCTTCTTCCTCGAACGCACCGGCCATTTCCACAAAACTGAACACCGAAAATGAACCCGACGTCAGCGAAAACTACCGAAAATTCGATTTCCAACGACCCCCAGATCGAAGGCGACGAACTCGAAATCGCCCAAAACGGATCGAAAAAAGAACGTCCCCCGGATCCTTAAAAACCGAATCGGAAAAAGGTTGGGGGGAGGGAAAAGGAAAAGGAACAGAAACCTAGATTTCACGAAACGAGAAGGTAGCGTGAATCGCCTCACCTGGTTGCCGTTCCTTGAGAGAATTCGCGAGGTCCGAAACGACGAACGGCCACGTAAAACCGGAAGAGCTTGGCGAAGGTGGTGGCGGAGTTTGTCAGCGCGGGTGTCTAGGGCTTTTATTTTGGGGGCGATCGAGGAGGAGAGTACGGACATTTTCCCGCCATGTCTTGATGAGAGATGAGCTTTTCCTGTGCGTTCGTGCGTTCGTGTTTTTTTTTTCTTTTTTTTTTCTTTCTTCGCTTTTGCGAAAAAAATCGAAATTTGCTTTGCGCGATCGTTTCCCTCCAAACGCGAAATTTGTGAATGGTCTGTCGATGTTGTTTCGGCCGGAGATTATTAAAGCAACCTTTTGTTGCTTCCTACACGACAATCCGACGGTCCATTGATTGACCGAGACATCCACCCCTCCTCATTCCAAAGGTCCTCTCCTTCTAGAAGTTTTCATTTTCCTTCATTGTTTTCTCAAGGGTGTAAGCAATTTCAATTCAAATTTGGAATCTACTTAATCACAGGTTTCAAGGTCTATCGTGTTCCATCTGTATTGTCAATTGAACACACGAAAAATATGAAACATTAAAATAGTGAAAATCTCAATCATAAAATAAATGTTTAGATTAGTAATTCCATATTATGCACTTATTGTCATTTATATTGAAAGATCGCATGAAGATATAGACTAAAAAAAAATCATGAAAACTTATTTCAAGTTCTATTTACCTAAAACTTTGAACTTATCGGTTGAAATAGATCTCCCGATTTTTTGGACTTGAAACACATCCTATATACCTTTAAACATAGAACCAAACAAGTTTCTATCAATCTAGTTATTCGATTTTAAGTTTAATTTTGAAACCATGCTCACTCCTACTTCTCGGTCCTCTTCCTCTTGCTTACCAAGAAAGACCTCGAGGCCAGCCTGTAAGAATTATTGTGGCCCATATTATGTGATTTATTATATGGTTTAATAAATGATTGAAATGCTATAAATAATATTTGGTTATGAGAAGGTACTTCTAATAAAACGAAAGAAAGTATATTGTTTTGATGCACATTTTCAATGAACATATAAATAGAGTCAGGTCTCTCTCCACCCACATACGAACAACAAAACAGAAAGAATGTATTCTCTCCTCCATCAATGAATACATTAAGGTTTAATGGGTTAAGGGAGAGAAATCGGATTTCTTCTTTTGGATCAAGTTCAAGCGTGGCGCTATGGATAAAGGTATGTCTTCATCTATTTGTGAGAATCATGAAGATCAAAGATCCTTGATTTGTTATGAATTTCCACATCGGGTTTTATATGAATTAACTAACAGTTAGTATCAGAGCCAGGTTTATGATCTCATGATTTTTTCATTTAAAGAAATATTATGATTTATGCATGATGATTTGTTGAATGATCCTGTTCGTAGCATTTGTTGTTGTTGAAATGTTTTGGAAGTTTCTGTTAAAGAAAATCCGAATGATGGACGTTCTTCATGGACGAAAATTGCGAAGAAAAGTTACTGTGCACGAGTGGAAAAGGACAAAAATGGAGTAATCTGGAATTTTAAGGACAAAAATGGAGGAATTCGGAATTTTGAGGGCAGGAAGAAACTCGCCGGTTCCGGGTAAAATCCGGCGACCCACCGCTTGATTTCGGACCCAAACCGTCGCACTGCCATGAGGAACATTAGCCATGAGTTTTTCCGGCATATCGGTGTTCGCTGGAGGCTAATCGAGCGGCGGAAGCGGCGGTGGTGGAGGGTTTGCGTTTTGGGGAAACTTTGGTTTGATTTGAGGCCAATTTTTGGTCATTTTCTCCGAAACTTGGACCCATGTGGTCGTGCCGGCATGCTCTTCAAAACCCATTATTTATTTGTGTGTGGGATGGGCTGTCGGAGAAGAAACGGACGGCGAAACCGCGGCGGAACGGTGAAAAACGGCGAAGAATCGCGTCTGTGCGCTAGGAAGAAGGCGCGTGGGCTCCATGCACGCGCTGCGGTTGCAGGCGTGTGGAACCCATGCGCCACGCGCCGTCACGCATGCGCAACCGCTGCGCGCGTGGGATCCATGCACGCGGGGCTTCTCGCGCGGTTGCAGGCGCGTGCAGGTGCGTGCACGCGCCTGCACGTTGGACGCGCGTGCGAGGCACGCGCCTGACGTCCCCGCGCGGCCTTATTTACGTTTTTACCCCTAGCCATTTTTAAAAATTCCAATTTTGTCCTTCTCGCAATATATTTACTGTTCTGCCGTTGTTTAATTAATAATTACAGTTCTGCCATTGCTGATTATTTACCATTTTGCCCTGGATTATAACTTTATGATTCTGCCCTTATGGAATTAGGATTTTACAATTTTACCCTTATGCTTTGATTAAGTTTTTGTCCTTGTGTGCAATTTGGTAAATATTTGTATTTTACAATATTAAAAATTCATATTATGAAAGGTTTGTTAGTCACCAAAGTGGCCGAACCTTGAAGTCTTTTGAATTTTTTAATATTGTAAATTATTTTATTCAATTACCCATGATTAATTGATGCTATGTATGAAATTGATATGTTTTGGACTTATGGGTATATTGAAGTTCATTTATTATAAGAACTTAGGGATTAACCCAAAGGTTAATTATTTTCTTATAATTTATGAACATGATGGTTGATAATTAATATGATTTGTTAAATTTGTTTGTATATCCAAAGATAACAAATAAATTTTAATAAGATATATTTACAATTATCAAATAAAAGTTATTAGCATCATTATGGTTTATATATATTTGTATATCATAGGATCGCCCAAAGGAGAACTATGATGTGCATGTGTAGTTTAGTTTGAATCTGATTAGGTGATATTCTCAAAGCATTAATGTATGAGTATTTTCTTGCACATTTGCAAGATTCGTACTGTTTCACTCCATTCGCACGCCTCATCTGTTCCATTATTCAATGGGATAAATTTTCCTGATTGGAGTGAACAAGTCCAATTTCACTTAGGTGTCTTGGATCTTGATTTAGCACTTCAAGCCGAGAAACCAGTTGCTATGCGATGAAAGTAGCAATGATGAAAAATCTTTCCATAAAGCTTGGGAAAGATCGAACGACTGAGCTTAATGTTCATGCGGATGATGTTGCAAACAACTTAAAGACTTCTCTTCCCAAGACTAACAATGCTAAGGAATTTATGAAATTTGTGGAAGAGCGTTCTCAAACTGCCGATAAGTCACTTTCGGGGTACATCGATGAGCATACTGACCACCATGAAATATGATGGTTCGCGTACTATGCATGAGCATATACTTGAAATGACCAATTTAGCAGCAAAGTTAAGGACTTTGGGAATGAATGTGGATGAGTACTTTTAGTACAATTTATACTTAATTCCTTACCTCATGAGCAATATGGGCCATTTCAAATGAATTACAACACTATAAATGATAAGTGGAATGTAAACGAATTAGCCAGTATGCTAGTTCAAGAGGAAACAAGGATAAAGAATCAAAAGGCTCATTCTGTTCATCTCTCAAGTTATCAAGGAGTTCGAAAGAATTTTAAGAGGAAAGGTGGAAGGAGCAAGAAGAAAGGACTACACATCCTGAATGACTCTTCAAAGGCTTCTCAAATCCACAAGAAGGAACACAATCTTATTAAGTGTCACTTTTGCAACAAAATTGGACACTTGAAGAAAGATTGTCTGAAATGTAAGGCTTGGTTCGAAAAGAAAGGTAAGCCTTGTGCTTTAGTATGTTTTGAATCAAACTTTACTGAAGTTCCTTATAATACTTGGTGGATTGATTCTGGTGCCACCACTCATGTGTCAAATATGATGCGGGGATTTCTTACGATCCAAACTATAAAGCCAAATGAAAGTTATGTGATTACGGGAACGAGAGACAAAGCTCCAGTTGAAGGCATGGGCACTTATCGTTTGATCTTAGATCTTGGGCATTATTTGGATTTGTTTCGAACCCTTTATGTACCTACATTTTCTCGCAATTTAGTTTCTTTGCCAAGACTTGATGTGGCGGGATTTTATTGTAAGTTTGGATCGAATCTTTCAGTCTATTTAAGAGTGATACTCTTATTGAACCGGAACTTTATGTGATGGTCTTTACAAATTTAGACTTGATAATACTTTTGTTGAGACATTAATGACCCCGCATCATAAAGTTGGCACTAAACAAAGTTTGGTGAATGAAAATTCTGCTTACTTGTGGCATAAACGGTTGGGTCATATATCCAAAGAAAGAATGCAAAGATTAGTGAAGAATGAAATTCTTCCAAATTTGGATTTTATTGACCTTGGAGTGTGTATTGATTGTATTAAAGGTAAACAAACAAAGCACACTAAGAAAGGTGCCACAAGAAGCACAGAGCTTCTTGAAATTATACATACTGACATATGTGGTCCTTTTGATGTTCCATCTTTTGGTAAGGAAAGCTATTTCATAACCTTTATTGATGATTTTTCACGTTATGGTTATATTTATCTATTGCATGATAAGTCTCAATCAGTGAATGCACTTGAAGTGTATATTAAAGAGGTTGAGAGGCAATTAGATAGAAAGGTGAAAATAGTAAGATCGGATAGAGGCGATGAATATTATGGAAAGTATGATGAATCAGGACAATGTCCAAGTCCATTTGCTAAATTTCTTGAAAGACATGGTATTTGTGCTCAATACACAATGCCGTGTACACCACAACAAAATGGTGTAGCGAGAAAGGCGTAACCGTACTTTAATAGAAATGGTTTGGAGTATGATGAGTCATTCATCTTTACCCTTGTCTTTGTGGATGTATGCTTTAAAGACTTCTATGTACTTATTAAATAGGGTTCCTAGTAAGGCGTTCCAAAGACTCCATTTGAACTGTGGACGGGAAGGAAACCTAGTTTACGACACCCGCATGTTTGGGGTTGTCAAGCGAAGTAAGAATTTATAATCCACATGAAAAGAAATTGGATTCAAGAACAACCAAAGTGGTTATTTCATTGGTTATGCAGAGAAATCCAAAGGGTATAAATTTTATTGTCCTAATCATAGTACAAGAATTGTTGAATCCGAAATGCTAGGTTCATTGAGAATGGTGACATCGGTGGGAGTGAAAGAATGCGTGATGCTTGCATTCAAGAAGTAAGGGTAGAAGTTCCTATGCCTAAAGCTTCTAAAGTTGTTGTTTCTGATATTGTAGTACAATCTAACAATAATCGAGAACAACAAACACTCAATAATGGAGATGTCAATAATGAACCTCCAATAGCCGAGTCACAAGAAATAGCATTAAGGAGATCTCAAAGAGAAAAGAGGTCGGCTATTTCTGATGACTATATGGTTTATCTACAAGAGTCGAAATTGACTTAGGAATTGGAAATGATCCAGATTCATTTTCCCAAGCCATGGAATGTGAAGATTCTAATGAATGGTTTAATGCCATGGAAGAAGAGTTAAAATCCATGCATCAAAATCAAGTTTGGGATATTGTTGAATTGCCTAAAGGATGTAAGAAGGTCGGGTGTAAATGGGTCTTTAAGACCAAGCGCGACTCAAAAGGCAATATTGAACGACATAAAGCCAGACTTGTTGCAAAGGGTTTTACTCGTAAAGAAGGCATTGACTATAAAGAGACATTTTCACCAGTCTCTAAGAAGGACTCACTTAGAATCATTATGGCTTTGGTGGCTCATTATGACTTGGAGTTACACCAAATGGATGTAAAAACCGCATTTCTTAATGGGAATTTAGAGGAAGAGGTTTATATGGACCAACCCGAAGGCTTTTCAGTTAAAGGAAAGGAACACATGGTATGTAAATTAAAGAAGTCAATATATGGACTTAAACAAGCTTCCCGACAATGGTATCTTAAGTTTAACGATACCATAACTTCATTTGGATTTAAGGAAAACACCGTTGATCGGTGTATATATATGAAGATTAGTGGGAGCAAGTTTATTTTTCTAGTTTCGTATGTTGATGATATTTTGCTTCTTCGCTAATGATCTTGGTTTGTTACATGAAACCAAGAAATTTTTCTCTAAGAATTTTGAAATGAAGGATATGGGAGAGGCAACATATGTGATAGGAATAGAAATATTCCGTGATAGATCACAAGGATTATTAGGATTGTCTCGAAAGTCTACATTGAGAAAATTTTAGAGAGATTTAATATGAGTAAATGTTCAGCAGAATAGTTCCAATTCGAAAGGTGATAAATTTAGCCTTATGCAATGTCCGAAAAGTGAATTGGAACGAGGACAAATGAATAATATTCCTTATGCATCTGTTGTGGGAAGCTTAATGTATGCACAAACTTGCACGCACTGGACATCGCTTTCTTTGTTGGAATCTTTGGGTAGGTATCAAAGTAATCGGAATGGATCATTGGAAAGCTGCAAAGAAAGTTCTTAGATACTTGCAAGGAACGAAGAATCATATGCTCACTTATAAAAGATCCGATCATCTCGAGGTGATTGGATATTCGATTCGTACTTAGCCGGATGTGCCGATACAAGAAAATCAACATTTGGTTACTTGTTTTCTTCCGGGCCGGAGGGGCAATTTCATGGAAGAGTGCGAAGCGATCGGCTTATTGCTGCATCCACTATGGAAGCTGAATTTGTGGCATGCTTTAAGGCCACAATTCATGGATTATGGCTGCGGAATTTTATTTCGGGACTTGTGATCGTCGACAGCATTGCCAAGCAAATGAAAATCTATTGTGATAACTCGCAGCAGTTTTCTTCTCTAAGAACGACAAGTATTCTAAGGGTGCTAAGCATATGGAGATCAAATACTTGTCTGTCAAAGAAGAAGTTCGAAACAAAGAGTGTTAATTGAGCACATTAGCACTAATCTTATGATAGCAGATCCCTTAACAAAAGGATTGCCGCCCAAAACATTTAATGAGCATGTTGAAAGGATGGGCATTATTGGACGTCATTAATGTTTGTATTATGATTGTATTAAGTTTATGTATTTGACACTTTGAGCTCACTTACATGTTTTTGATATTTCTGTTTTCTATTTAGTATACATTATGGAAATAGATGAATGTTAAATGGATAGTTTCTAAAGAAACATTATGGTTGGACTATTACTTGTACTTCTCATTTATGGATCATGTTAAGTAAAGTGCTATAGTTGTAGTACATAGAAGGGACTATGTCGATTAATGACATATAACCGCTATGACTCGCATTAGTTTTCTTTACTTAATTGTGATTATTATGTGATTGCCAATTTAATGAAATTTTATAGCATAATCTTATTGTGCACATTATAGTCTTCATTAAACCATGAAAGGAGAATCATATGGGCCAAGTGGGAGAATGTAAGAATTATTGTGGCCCATATTATGTGATTTATTATATGGTTTAATAAATGATTGAAATGCTATAAATAATATTTGGTTATGAGAAGGTACGACTCTAATAAAACGAAAGAGTATATTGTTTTGATGGAAGGCACCTTTTCAATGAACATATAAATAGAGTCCGGTCCTCTCTCCACCCACATACGAACAACAAAAATGAAAAGAACGTATTCTCTCCTCCATCAATTGAATACATTAAGGTTTAGTGGGTTAAGGGAGAGAAATCGGATTTCTTCTTTTGATCAAGTTCAAGCGTAGCGCTATGGATAAAGGTATGTCTTCATCTATTTGTGAGAATCATGAAGATCAAAGATCCTTGATTTGTTATGAATTTCCGCATCAGGTTTTATATGAATTAACTAACACAGCCAACATTGTTTGTGGTGGTTGTCGTGATGGCACGCCACACTCCCGATTTTATCATGAGTTTTTTGCTCTATTTATTCTATTTTGTCAAAAAGTGTCAACGAAATATCTTTCGAAATATGGATCGATATGTAGATCAACAAGAGACTATGAAGAGTCCTTTGTTCTTTGGATAAAAAATGCAAACTATGAGAATATTAAAAGTATCTTGACCGGAGACAATTATATCTAGCCATGTAGAGACACGAAAAAAATATAAAGATGAATAAGAAAAAATCGAACGATCGATGCTTTTTGATTAATTGATGGCGGTCCTTCCTACGAACTAAAATTGGAGTATTTATACTGACATACATGCTACAATTCAAGTACTCGTATATTCTGTCAGCTAAATCAATCTCCTAATCCACCGATTGCATTTGCCGACAAGTCTTTTCCATAGTGTGTGGATTTATCTTCACATGCGTTGCTCATCTGAAAAATATTCCATTTACCGAGAGTCTCTAGGTCGAAATCGAAAAACACATGCCACGACCCAGCTCACCCATGGGAAATTTGTTCAAGCATTGTGAAAAGTGAAAGTATATGTCTCTTTTCATCGGTCACATTCTTTTGAGAAAATTATAAAAAAAAAATTAAACTTATTGTACTTATGTAAATTCAATTATTAATCATTTAATTTGACCATCCTAAACTTTTTAGCAATTTATTAATTTAATCATTCCGACCAATTTCTACCAGAAATTGCTGACATGCTTTGATTAAAAAGAAGTACTTACTACATAATTTAAGGCAAGTTTGATAATCGCAAAAAATATGTATGAGCCCTTTTGATAGCCATAATTAGTATTGACTAAATAAATCCAACGAGTAAAAACCTCGCTCAGAAACAAAAATCAGTACACTTTCTTAAATAATACTCGTAGCATATTCTCTTCTATATTTTTCCCTTTTCATGATTCATATTAATATAATATTTTCCGGTTATACCAAGAATGCCAAATTTGGTATAATCATAGGCGTGGGAGCACATGGGCTTTTTGTCCAGAGCTGGACTCACAACCCTCATCGTCAATAAAGTAAGGGCTCATGGTAGGCCCTAACAACACAGATTTGTCCAGTTTTTTTTTTGGTCGGAATTTGTCCAGTTGAGTTGGTCCATAAAGTGCTACAGTTCCATGGGCCTTGATGGGCTCACAAACATACCTAACCGTAGTTGCTACCTTCCTGTGAACTGCATAGGCGAGTGACTTCGACTGAACGTCATGTGTCCCGCGTGCTGGAAGTCACCGAACGACTCCCAATTCACACAAAACACTTGTCAACACGAGGTCCACGATGGTCGATGGCATGACGCCTTGCATCGTCAAATCAACCAATTCCGTGTGAAGCTCGATGAAATCGACCTTTAAACATCAAATCGGTCCAGACGGGCTTCATGGGCCCAATAGGTTGATCCTTCTCATGTGGTTCTAAAAGCACCACGCGAAATAAATATCAACTAAGAACCTGATGTCGAAATTCCAAGAAGCATGGCCTGAAATTGGCATTGATTTTCCCATACATTGGAATCGCATCAGTGTCCTTGCTGTTTTTTTTTTTTTTTTTGTCCTATAATTGTACAATTGTTGCTGTTACTTTTTTTTTTTTTTGGTCGACCTTAAAAAAGTTGTATTTCATTTCAACTTAAGCAAAGAACATAGAACATGAACCCATCTGGGCTTCAGAATAAAGAAAATCAAAAAATTGTTGCTGTTGCTATTGCTGCTGTTACTTCTGTCGTTGTTTCCAAAGAAGCTCATCGCGGCTTATTGAATTGTAAGTTGACATCGATTTTCTATTTTTTTGTATTAAGTTTTCGATTCTGTCAATGGTAGGTGTATAGAAGGGCAAAATTTAGGTTTCAAGGTGCAATAAAAATATACTTCTTCCTAAAAAAATGCTTTCAGTGTACGTAAACATGAAAAAAAGTCAATGGAGCTTCAGCAATCGCGCTGAGTTCTAGTGTGCAATGATTGAAAGTTTGGAGATAAGTACCTATCTAACCTTCATTTTCCTCTTAATCTCCATCCTCGCTGTCTTGATGTTTCCTGGCGCTTCTCATCGCAAGTCTGAGAAGTCGACAAAGCATACGGTGTCCATCCCCCGTTCAAGCAAGAAGAAGCTTATCTCGAGGGCAGCAGCATCAGCAGCGAGGCGCTCCTGACGGCGGAGATGATATTTATGGAAGAAGACAGAGTGGGGAGAAGATGATGATGGTGATGACAGCGACGGGGCTCTCTGAAGGAAGACGATCATACGAGAGAAAAATTCCATTTCCCCATTTGAGAATTGGACCACACCGATTCCAAGATCAGATAGTCCAATTCCCAGTTCCCGAGTGAGAGCCAAATCATTCGGGAACCGATCACTCCTAGTCAATAAGCCTAATATTCCTCTATGAAAAGTCAATACTTGTCAAATATCTTTGGCATATTATTTTGGGTTTAATTGAGGATTTGATTGCCCGCCTTACCCCCTAGGTGGTGATGCTAGCATCGCTAGATTATCTATATTGACATTGATCAGTAAGTGAGGACTTATAGGATGTTGGCATTTAGGAGTGTGCCAGAATGATGGTTGGCCCAATATTTTCAACTTTTGGCATTTGATGGATATGTCGACCAATCCAGTTTGCAATTTGTTATTATCGTCTAGATTATTTTGACCAACGTTGTTTTCATTGTTAGAAGCAATAGAACTAGGATCATACTTCGATGCCAATGGATTGGCTTGGAATGTTGGTAGTTGATTGGATGATCTTGCGTCACCCACAGCATTGATGACTTTTCACTTGATTGCATTTGACATGTGACTCATGATGTGATTGACCATATCACTTTGTTGTTCTTTGAGCAATCTTCTCATGGCCAACATGATACTGGGATTTGATGCAACTTCCCTAAATGGTTCTTCACTGAGGTGCCTTGGAAGATCAACATCTTCTTGTCAGTTATCCTCTACCACTCTTTTGATGGTTGAGGACTCAAATGCACAACAACGTCATTACTAGTTCGTGGTAATAGATTATTGTTGCCCACAGCATCGTCAAATTGTTATCGAATTATGGTTTATGTCATTGTAATCTTCTCAAATCGACAAAAGTCCATCCCACCAAGTGTGCAAAAAAGATGTTTCGCTAACAAAGCACTTTTTGAAGTGTGGAGCTCTATGAAATTTGACAAAGGATGTGAAGATTCCTTAATTCTCATACAAGAAACGGATTGACGAGAGAGTTAAAAGAAATGAACATTAGAGACAATCGCAACCAGCCATATAAAAGAACACTAGAACGTAAAGAAAAAACGAAGACAAACATTGAACAATAGGTACTCATTAGTTGATTTGTGGTCCTTCAATCGAATTACAATCTTAATATTTGCAACTACTAACGACGATTAACAATGTTTATAAAGAAAGCAAATAATATCCAATGCGACTTACTATAACCATGACTATCGACTCCACTATTTGATGGTTATTCACTGCACTACTAACCGTCATTCGAGATTATCGACTCCATTGCTTGATGGTTATGTTGCCTCCACTTTCTTGGCGGTTGTTGTCGACCGAAGACTTGAACACTTTTTAGTATCAACACAAACTAATTGAGATTTCTTGAGAGCGAGAAGAGATTGGAAAACCCTACTTGTGATCTTCAGTTTGCGGATCAAATCTCGAAGAACTCGATCAACCACCCACGCGATATAGAAATCTGAAGACCTCATTTTCATAATCGGGGTGGCTGCGGCAAACAATTTCTTTATTTCGTAAGTCAATTTCACTACGTGTACCACTGCTGATAAGTAATACGGCGCCTACCAGGGCTCTTCGAGGATTGAATAATCAGATAATATGAAAGGTGTCGCTGCCCCATTTGTCGTCTCTTACTTAAGTCCTCTGATCGTCCCGCTGTCTCCTCACCAAACTCGGTTGCCGGGACGAAATCGACTTCGTCGTGCGTCCCATCATCTCCATCCCTCGCCACGATGCCACCTTCGCCTCGGCCCGGCCTCGCGATCGCCTCCTTGCTCGCTCTCCTCGCCCACCTCCTCCTCCTCCCCCATACTCCAGCCACCGCCGTCGAGGTCTGCGGCATCGTCTCCTGCCCCGGCTCCTCCGCTGCCGACCAGTTCCTGCCGCCCCCGTCGGTCCAATTCCCCTTCCGGCTCGACCGCCAGCGGCGGAGCCACCGCTGCGGCTACCCGGGCTTCGACCTCTCCTGCACCCCCGGCGGCGACACCCTCCTCCTCATCCCCGGCTCCGGCGAGTTCACCGTCAAGTCCATCACCTACTCCCCGACCCAGAGCATCACCCTCGCCGACCCGGACAGCTGCCTCCCGAGGCGCCTCCTCACAAACTTCTCCCTCGCGGGGTCCGTCTTCCGGCCCCTGGTCCCGCGGCAGTTCACCTTCCTGAACTGCTCCGATGGCACCGACTTGTCCCCGCTAGCGTCGGAGGGGGTTCGGGCCATGCCGGTCCCGTGCCTCAGCGGGAGCAGCTACACGGTGATGTCGGTGCCGACCAAGCTCTACGACAGGGATTCGTACCCCTGCGAGGTGATGGAGACGGTGACGGTGCCGCTGCCGTGGCAGTTCTGGGTGGACGTCGAGGCTGTCATAAGCTTGACGTGGGACGTCCCGAACTGCGGGTCGTGTCGGAACCGGGGCGGGCAGTGCGGCTACAAGAGCGATAACAGTACGGAGGTTGGTTGCAGCAATGCCGCACGAACCGGTCAGTTCCTGTTCCTGGTTTGATTTCTTGTGCTCTTTTGTTTACTTATTTATTTATTTATTTTTCAACTAGAAGGTTAGGGATCGCTAAAACTTTGACCGCCGTTAATTGTTTTTGATTAGGATTGCTTTTATTTGAATCATGTTGGTGGTTGAGATGATTCTCCCCTAGTTATAGGAAAATTTCACATAAGTTAAAATATTATAAGACTTACGTAAAATGACTCGAATACGATAACACGACATAAATTGTTAAGATTTGATATTATATGATTGATTTACAAAATTGATTCATAAAGCGAGATGTTGGACCTTTATGGAATTTTCGATATGCTTGCCGTGTTTAAAGCTCACTGGTAGCTTAACCGTCACTTATAGTCGATTTTATAAGTCACTTTTTGCATATGGATAATCTCTCATTTGTTTCCTATCAGTGAGGTGTTGGGGCTGTATGAGCACTCCATTAATCTCTATTAGCACCAACTACATGCATATGACATGTCATGCTCAAAAACACAATTCAATGCTCTAAATCTCGATAGAATATCAAGTAAAGTTATCAGAACATAAATTTTATATAAAAGCTAGATGTGTTGCGTGTTTGACAATCACAATATAATATTAAATAAGTTGTCTATTAAGCATGATTAAACTTTAGATCTAAATTTTAAATTGAGGCACTAAGCGACGTAGAGTTGATTGCTCTACTTGAACAGAACGCGGAGGACCAGTGGAAGAACCAGAAAGTCTAGGAACAGTCCCTTTTGGACGCACGGTGGGGGATCGAAATCAAAACATAACTTGCTCACTTTCTTTATTGGTATGCCGTGGCTAGGAGGGAATCGACGTTTTAGTAAAGTCAGAATAAGTGTACTGAAAAGACCCTCTCTCTCTCTCTCCCCCCTCCCCCGCCCCCGCCAACCCCCCTCTCTGTGTCTTTCTTTAATGGTTTGGCCGGCCGTCCAATCGCTTTCATCTTTCAATGTTCAAAAACGAGAAAAAGGAGCCTTGGTAATCTCTAATTTTGATCGAGCAACGCATCGTACTTACTGCCAAATGGGTCCTCGCGTGGCCCCCGACTTTACCGACAGATCATCACACGACGGGTGCGAAAATGCGGGGCGTCATCATTGCCGCGGCTTTTGCTCCTCCGTGGGAGCAAAAGTGGGGGGGAGCAAAAGAGGCCGGTGGCTTCTTCATGAATCGTTCTTCATCTTTTCTTCTAGATTGAATAATGCCAGTTTGAATTGAATTCGTACGTCTTCCGAGATGGGGTTTTAGTCATATCCACTTGCGAATTGACGCGACAGTCCCTCGTAGGTGGCAAGAGTGGAAACTCGGCTGCTCGATGGTGCGACTCAATAGTCAAACCTCTGCACTTAATGGAAAACTTCCTGCAAAATCCATTTTGACTCTCCCGATGTCGTTCACGAATGCATATTGCCTATGTTGGATCCGAGCAAGTCATTAAATTACATCATCTGAATTTTGAGACTTAAAATTTTAGGATGGTAGAGAAAAAAAAAAGATTAACACAAAAATTAGTGAAATTTAGGGAATGAGGTAGATACTCCGTCACTTCTTTGGAAGTGGCTATTATTAGGTAGGCAGATATTATAAGTTGATAATCTCCTACACCTAGAGTAATAAGGTGGGACGCAAAAGGAATTCTGCTGGGCTGGTCCATGTCTCGCATAGTGTATTTTAAGTGACTTGTCAGCCTAGCAAAGTAAAACTTTCTGCAAAATCAATTTTGATTTCTGCGACACTGTTCTTGAATGCATATTTTCTATGTGAGAGTGAAAGATGCAAGTGCTGCCACAGACGTTCGGACAAAGTGGGAGAACATGTCTCTTGTGTCCAAAGGGTTTGATGCTCTACGAATAAATCATGTTCTAGACTCAGATTTTATATCTTTTTATTTTTCTTTTTACCCTGAATTATTCTTTCCAGGTTTATCAAGAAGTGCCAAATATGGGGTCATCCTAGGAGTGGGAGTGCCTGGGCTCTTATGCCTTATTGGGCTGGCGTCTTTCGTCTTCGGTAAGAACAGGGCCCATGATCAGCCCGTGCAATCTGATGCGACCGACGTGTCCAACTTGATCGCCTCACGAAGTGCGGCTGTTTCGATGGGCCTAGACAGGCCCACGATAGAGTCTTACCCAAGAACCCAACTCGGTGAGAGCCGTCGCTTGCCCAAGCCCAACGACACCACGTGTCCGATCTGCCTGTGCGAGTACCAGCCCAAGGAGACGCTACGAACCATACCCGAATGCAATCACTACTTCCACGTTGACTGTATCGACGGGTGGCTCCGGCTGAACGCCACGTGTCCCTTGTGCAGGTACTCGCCCGAAGATCAGAGCTGATATCGTCTGGATTTCCTGATAGACCAGATGTCTCATTCTTTTTCGGAACCGTGATAATCTATACGAGATTCCATTCTAGAACGCGACAAGAGCAATACGTTCCTAAATTTATCATGTTTTGTCTTCGTCTTCATTGTTTGTACCATCAGGAACCATTAATTTTGTAATTTTGTGCTCAATACCATATTGTAAATACTTTACATTCTTTTGTGATAGAAGAAATTCGAGTGACGAACAAGAATGGCGCTATCCGAATTTGCCAGCTCTTTGTGGAAAGGACAATGGTTTTTGACCTCGTAGCATGTTTTACATCTGGATTCGTCTCATTTTTAAGTGAACAGACTTTGTGAGGTACATTGTTTGTCCAAATAAGACAAAAGGGTGAAGGTCTTTGAACAATTGGCCAATACTTTTTCACCAATGATCTTGCATACATTGTTAAAAGCTCCATGTCTCTATATCCACAGTGGTCGGGGGGACATAACTACGAAAAATAAACGTTCTCCATCTTCTCTTCACTGCAAACTCCTAACTAAATCATACAAAAGATGATCGGCAACTTGTGGATCCTCTTCTTTTTCTCCTCCTTCCTCCTCCATCTCGGATCGCCCAATCCCGACACATGCCCTGATGAATTTTGCCAACTGGGCGAACCGGTCATCCACTTCCCATTCCGTCTCAAGCAACGCCAACCCAACGAGCGCTGCGTGTACCCGGGGTTCGACCTCTCGTGAGATGGACTGGGACAGACGATCATAAACCTCCCCCCATCAGGTGAATTCGTAGTAGCTTCGATACTTTATGCCGAACAACTCATGTTCCTAAGAGACCCTGGCAATTGCCTCCCTAGACAATTTCCGAGTCTCTCCCTTTTGGATCCCCAGTGGACTGTCCAATCCTATAAGAACTTCACTTTCTTCGAATGTCCGCTGGATCGGTCAATCTTTCCCGGGTTCACCCCCGTCCCGTGCCTGAGCAATCGGAATCACACGATTGTGGCTATACTCACGGAGGACTTTGAGCGCACGATGAGCCCGGCAATGTCTGGGTGCGTCCATAATTGGACCGAGCTGGTCCCGAGTACGGACGATACGTTAGACAGCATCGGTTTGACGTGGTCCAAGCCAAATTGCGGGGATTGCCATGCTCATGGTGCGGTCTGTGGGTTCAAGGGGGACACGGGCTTGGAGACCGCGTGTACCGGGGAATCTGAACCTGAAGGTAATTCCACAAATCTTTGAAGTTCCTCGTTGGAAATACCTCTTCCAATGTTTTGCTTTGAACATCACTTGAGTGGCAACACTCGGATATAGGTTTGTCCTGGTTTTTAGGACCATGCGAATTTGACTTCGAAATAGCCAATCATGATTTGCCACGCGAAGATAGATGCTGGGCAGCTTAAAGTGCTAGGTAATTTTCTTGGAGATCGGAGAGGAAATTGGGGAGAAAATACCAAAAAATTCTAAAACCTATTATCTCAAAATCAATTTAGTCATAAATTTCAGTTAGACCAATTTAATCATAAATCTTTTTGTATTTGTACTAATTGAATCCATTTAGCTAATTTTGACTAGAAATTATTGATGTAAACGTCGATTGTCATACACGGCAAGACCAACATTGACTTAAACATTTTGAATAATATTTTGAAGTTTTTAATAATTTTTTTATCTTTTTTTATATTTAATATTTTATCTTTACTTTTTGGGGGGTGTTGAGGGCCGGCAAGGGTTGTTGGACATGGGAGAGGACATCGTGGTCCTTGTTGGATTTGGGCAACAAGCTTGTAGGCCCTTGCCCAAGCCACATGGAGGGTATTGCGGCCCTCGTCGGTGGCCGTGACGCCTCACCAACTTCGGGTGAGGGTGTTGCAACCCTTGCCTAGTGTCGGCAAGGGTTGTCACCTTGGTAAGGGTTGCCAAGCAATTGGTAACATGGATATCAATTGTCCTATGTAGCGTGGTTTGCATTGATATTGACAATTTAATATTTTGGATTTTTAATAACTTTTTTTTTTTCATTTGTCTTTTCTTCTTTTTTTTTTTGGGCTGAGGGTTGGTAAGGGTCATTGACCACAATAGAGGCTACCAACCCTCATTGGCCCTACGTGATGACGTTGCGGCCCTTGTTGGCGACAACAAAGGTGTTGTGGCCCTTGCTAGTGGTTTGACGCCCTTGCCAGATCTAGGCCTGGCGAGAGCATCATGGCCTTCACTAGGTTTAGGCGAGGACCATGATGCCCTTGCCTAATGACAACAAGGGTCATTGGCCAACTAAAAAAAGAGAGAGAAGAGTAGATAAAAGAAAAAAAACCATAAAAAATTATAAAAATTCAAATTATTATTAAAAAATGTCTACTCCTAAGTTGGATACCCGCACTCTCATCAACAAGTTCCAACCAAAATTGTTCAAATAGACTCAATTGGCACAAAAGCTAAATATTTAGGATTAAAGTGGTCTAATTAAAATGTTTATGATTGAATTGACACTAATGCAATAGGTTTATGATTTTTTTGGTATTTTTCCTCAAATTTTGTTGTTTTGAACTAAAGTGATCAATGAGGAATAATAGAGGGATTATATTATTGAAAACAACCATCATACAACATATATTAAGGGCGCATTTGGCAACCAACCAAACAATACAAATTTCTATTTTTTTGTTTCTGGGAGTAAATTTGAAACAAAAATCCATTTGGTAAAATTTTTACTTCGGAAATAGATTTGGAACAGAATTAATGAGTAAAAAAAATTGATTTTTTATTCGCAGGAACAATTCCAAAATCAAAACCAATCTATTTTTATTTTTTTTTTCCTTTTCTCTTCCTTCTTCTTGTTCTTCTTCCCTCTCTCTTCTTCTTTCACTGCCGCTGCCATCAGCTACCACCACTGGTCGTTGGTGACCAGTTGGGCAAGCTTGTCGGAGGCTCGCCCAACCACCAATAGGTGGGGCCTTGTCGGTGGCCTAGGTGAGCCTCGCCCGAGCCTCCACCGGCCATCGGTGACGGTCGAGCCATGGCTAGGCAATGGTCAACCTCTCCCATCTCGGTGAGATTGAGCTTGCCAGCCTATGATGGGCCTTGACCTCGTTGGGCCATCATGAGGTTGCCCTCGCATTGGCGGGTGACGTTGACCTTGTAGTGGCTTAGCGAGGTCGAGCCTCACCGGTGGCTAGGCCGACCTCGGACATTGTAAGGTCGGCCTCATGTTGGTTGGGTGATGCCGACCTTGTGGTGGCTAGGTGAGCTTGGCCTTGCTAGATCTGAGCGAGGCCACTCGTCTAGCAGCCGGCGAGGCTCGGCCAATGAGGTGTGGCCTTGCTAGGGGCCGGCGATGCTTCGGCGAGGTCACCGGTTCTCATTTGGCAGGTTGTCAATCATCTCTTGGTTGGCGACTGGCCAAAGTTTGAAGAAGAAGAAGAGAAACAAAAGAAAAAAAATAGAAGATAAGAAAAAAGAATAAAAGAATAAAATTTTAAAATTAAAAGAAAATTATTAAGATTAAAAATTTTGAGAACGGTACCAAACGCAATTCTATTTCGGGAGTAAAATTTTTAGATAGTGACCAAACGCTTTAAAATGCTTAGAAATTATTTTTAGGAATAGAATAAAAAAATCATTTATGATTAGAAATTGTTCTTGGAAATAGAATGATTACCAAACGCATCTTAAACTGCCAAACTAAGATGTTGTCAATAAAATCATAATCCTAGGAGTAATCTTTTAGGGCTAGAACTATCACCTAGAGAGAGGTGAATAAGTGAATATGTTGAATTTAAAAACAATTGAAACTAATATTACAAAGGACAACATTTGGTGATAAATTGTGTAATGGACAGATCTTACCAATATGCAATAATCTATCTCAAGAATAAATAAGAGTTTAAGAGATAGAAAAGTGCATATAACAATTATAGTGGTTTGGCTTTTCTATGTCTACTTTCTCATGCTGACAGCTTCTCGACTGAATTCCATTAAATGAATCAATTAGAGGTTATAACAACTGAGTACTCTCGAGTTTAGTAAGTGTGATCAAATCTTCTGACCTCGTACTCCAACAACAACCTTTAAGTGATTATAAAATTATGCTCAAGAAGACAAATCTTTAAGAATGAAGCTTTCTTTAAACTTTGGAATTTCAAACTTTAAAAAACTCTTGCATCTCTTTAACATCATGATCTCCTAAATACTTCTTGATGTCCAAGCTAACCATTGGACAGAAACTTTGAGAATCATTCATCCAATCAACTCGTTGGACTTGAATGACACTGGAAGATCTAATTACTTTAAGAATGCCGATAATGAAATCTCCCTTTGATTTTGCCACCCACACAATAGATTGGGTTTCCATAAGTTGACTTCTTAATATGTTTCGTCTCCATTAGATTGAACCAATAATTGTGATGCTCCAACTTATATTTGATATTCTTTCCTTATGGACAATCCATATATATATGGCAAGGAATCCACACCAATCTACTAGCTGTTGCACAAGGGTTCAACATCTCTTCACCATGACTTTGAATCCGAAGAATAACATCTAATCATATATCCTAGAATTTCTACCTGATCAAACTTATCATCAGAAACATAAGTCACTCAAGAAAAGTTTTATCAATCTTCAAAATAATCTAAGAGTATTTCCACAATGGGCCCAAGCTTTCATTTTAGGTCATCCTCGTCTAACAAGAAAATATTGAATGATCATGAAGATCTAAGTCCAGAGTTTATTATGATATTATGTTGGTCTCACGGTAGAATTTGAATAAATAATGATTCAAATGATATTGATCCTTATGTAATTTCAAAATAATGGTATAACTTTTCGTCTAATGGATTTCTTTCAAAAACCACCAAATTTTATTGAAAATTTTCTTAGGTATAGAATTAATTAAAAACGTGTATTATGGTACTTACGCATAAAAAGGCTTGTAGATAGTGTTCACTATTCTCCATGTTGCTGCAACTTTGTTGCATTTTTCTTCATTGCTTCACCTAGAAATGGAACAACTTTGTCACGACTATACAGTGGCCATCTAATTTCCCATACGATTACCAGAGTATTTATTCGAAACATCCAAATATTAGTCCATACCATGATAATGTCTAGTGGTATATATACTTACCGTTCCCGTATTGATTTTCATTATCTTTTGCGTAAATTTCTCTTCACTTCTAGAGGATCGTCCAAAAGGTACTGCGGTTAAATTAGAAGCCCTCGTCGGCATCGGCTTACCATGGTTAATGATCATTATGTGCATGTTTTGCTGCATAAGCCGCAAAATCCGGCTTCAAGATCAGGTCCAACAATACCAAACGGACCTGGCATCTTCAGCCAGAGAAGTCGAAGCCGTCTTGGTCATGATAGGAATGGACACGCCCACGATCGAATCCTATCCAAAGACTCAAATAGGCGATGCGGTGTCGCCGTTGCCCGGGGACGACATTTGCTCGATATGCTTGTCGGAGTATAGACCGGAGGAGACGGTGCGGATGATTCCGGAGTGCAATCATTATTTTCATGCTCATTGCATTCACCCATGGCTCAAGAGGAATGCTAGTTGCCCTTTGTGTAGGAATCACCAAGGGTATGTGTTTTATCTTCCACACGGTTGTTTGTTGCTCGTAGAAATTTCAATTTCAACTCAAGTACTTGGTGGCTGATTATAACATGGTCTGGCCAGAAAAAGGTACTCTTTGGAGTTTAGATAGAAATGAAATAGGGAATGCAAGTGTTGATAGGAACGAACTTGGTGTTCTATGCACTAAATGAGACGGAATCACATATCGACTCGATTTCTACTTGGGTCTAGGGTTTCTTTTAAAGGCATTGCACACATTTTTTGTTTGTCTGAAATTTTAATATCATAACGCATAGACATTCGTTTCAAATAACGTAATTATTCGGGCACGTTGCACACCTTTTTAGTTTGTCTGAAATGTTAATATCATGATGCATAGACAATCATTTCAAATAACATAATTATTTGGGCCACAAGTAAGAATTTCGTGTTTCGTAGTAGTTTAAGTTGCATTCCACGCATGCATGTGAATTTCGTGTTTCGTAATTTCGTGTTTCGTAGTTGTAGTGCTTATTCTAATTATTGTTTTGTGGTTTGCCCAGGTCGACCAACTCCACGGTCTCAAATCTTGACTGATACGTCGTTGCTTTTGAATAATGATCCGATCATGATTGCAATGGAGTTCATTGTTCTGCGCATGTGTATTGTTTGCAGTCATGCATGGACTTGAATTCAATAGGATTCTTCGAGGTTTGGAGTCCATTTGAGAAAGCACCGTTCCTAAATCAAATTCAATGAACCTCGCCACGAAAGGGAACTTTGTCATCCGAAAGGGAACTTTGTCATCCAACTCGAGCCTCGTTTCTTTTTCTCACCTTTTGTTCTTGATTTGAAGCTGTACATAGCCACATTGTTAGTGAGCTCAATATCCCACGTTCTATTAAATCTCTCTCTCTCTCTCTCTCTCTCTCTCTCTATGAATGTCTATGTACACTTGTTTATGTGTGTTTGTGAAGAAATAAAATTGTACAATCAGTTCTAAACCTGCTTGACGGATATAAATTCCGTTTTCAACTTTCTAATTTTGCTAATTAAGTTCTAAATCTCTGAGCAAAATATTAGTTTCGGCTAATATTCTTTGAAAGCATCGACGTGGCTAAGTGCCATATAGGATGGTCGGTGATAACTGGATTATCATGTCAATAATTTTTATCGAAGATTGATTGGAATGCTAATTAGAATTTCGCACAAAAGTTTAAGACTTAATTTGTAAAATTTGAAAAGTTTAAGATTGAATTAGTATCTATACAATAGGTTTATAATTGACTGGGTAACTTTTTTCTTTGTGCATATGTGTGTTGGTGTTAAATCTACCTATGGCGAATCTAAAAGGATTGAAAAACGACCAGAAGTTTGTTCCCTTGCTATAGCCCGTAGACAAAGTGATCAAAGTAAAAGATGAATTAATTGATGTATGTGTAAATAAGGCATGCCTACTCTCAAGAGCAAATCGCCAATTAAAAATTGCTAAAATCAATCTAAATAACAAGAAAGGCAAATTGCTGGAGATTAACGGAAACTAAAGGATGGTGTTGGAATTAAAGGAAATTGACCCGAATAGCACAAAATGACAAGGAAATCAAAGCATAAACATTGGAATATAAACTTAAATAGAATTACAATGAGTTCGGGACACTTGAAGTGCCAAAACTTGGCACGGGGGATACTTAGGTGTCAAAAGTTAGGAAAGTGACACTTAAGTATCAAACTCAAAGCAAAATGAATCAGTGAAGTGCTAACGGCGAGGAAATTCATCCAAAATGCATACGTGGCGATTTTCCGATGAGGCAAGTGCAAAACGACGTCGTTTTGCACGTTAACGTGATTAGACAAGTGCAAAAATGACGTTGTTTTGTTGCTGCCATGGCTAAATAAGTAATATAAAATTAATTAAATTAAATTTAAAACCAAATTAAAAAAAAAAGGAAGAAGATGAATAGCGATTGAGGGCTCAGCCCTCGTGGCTACCGCCTCCTTGTCGTTGCGGGGAAGGGTTAGTGACAATGGGGGGAGGGTCGGCTAGGGTCAGCTAGCCTTGGCTAAAGGCCGTGACCTCGGCCAACTAGCAAGAAGGGCTCGCGAGCCCTTACCTAGATTTAGGGTGAGGGTTGTGACCCTCCCGCATTGGTGAGGGTTGTCGACTCTCGCTCGGTCGGGCCAAGGGCTGCTGCCCGTTAGGGTTGCGTGGCTTCATCGTTGATCAACCGGGGTCATCTGGCCCTTCTTGGTGATGGTAGGGTAGTGGCAAGGGTTGAGCCCTTAGCCACTGTTCATCTAAAAAAAAAATATAAATTTGATTTTAAATTAAAATTCAAATCCGTGCCAAAAAATGACATCATTTTTGCATTTTTTTTGCTGAGTCGGCTTTCAACGAACCACATGGGCGAGCAAAATTAATAAAAAAAATAGCCACATAGGATTTCCGGTGGATTCACTGGAAGTGGTACTCAAGTGTCCCATTTTACAAAAAAAAGTAACACTTAAGTGTCGCTTTCCTAACTATTGGTACTTAAGTATCCCATTATACAAAGTTTTGGCATTTAAGTGTCCCCTTATGCAAAGTTTTGGCACTTGGGGTGTTTTTTTGCTAAATTACAACTAAAAAGGAAGGAAAAAAACACTTGATATTCAAACCAAAATTTTGAATTACAAAGGTGAGAATGCCTTTATTTCTAAGACTAGGTAGTTGCTTCAAAGTCGCTTCCTAAGAATGATGGAGCATCAAGTTGCAATTGCCCTAACCCTTTTGGTTCACACAAGTGTTTCAAATGTCGCGAATATGGACATATTGCCTTCAATTATCCTGATTGTCTCTGTAATAGAAGAACTTAAAGAAGAGAAACATGAAGACTCACCTATCTCCTATGAGGGATCAAAGGAGGTAGATGAAGTTAATTATGGAGATCAAGGGGAGTCTCTAATGCTTCATTGAATCCTGAATGTTACTCCTAGTGAAGAAGGCACATGGCTTCACAACAATATTTTTCACATTAGATGCACTTCTCATGGAGATGTGTGTAGTGTTATAATTGATGGAGGTAGATGCTATAACAATGGTGGATAAATTGCATTTCAAGACGGAAGAATGCCCGCAACCTTACAAGCTTTCTTGGCTTTGTAAATGGGATGAGGTAAGGGATGATAAAAGATGTCTTATTTAAATCTTCATTGGGAAAATTATGTTGTGATGTTGTTCCCATGGATGCTTGTCGTTTACTTCTTGGGAAACCTTGACAATTTGATAGAAAAACTAAGCATAATGGGTTCAAGAATACTCAGGGTACATGTGGTAATCATTTTATTCTCGGGAACAATTTCTCATAAAAAAGATTATTTTTTATTATGTTTCTGAAAATAATTTCTAAGCATTTTAAGACGTTTAGTAGCTGTCAAGGTTTCTACTTCCGGGATAGAATTGTGTTTTGTACCATTTTCAAAATTTCTAATTCAAATCATTTTCTTTAAATTTTTTTAATGATTTTATTACCTTTTTTTTTTTTGCCCTTTCTCTTCAAGCTTTGGCTGGTCATCGGCTAGGGAATGACTGGTGACCTTCCCGGAGCATCGCTAGCCCTCGGGAGGCCGCGCCTCGTCACCGAGCTTTGCCAACAATTGGTCGAGGCTCACTGTGTGGCCAAGGGAGGCTTGTTTGGCCACCAGCGAGCTCGCCGGACCTCGCCCTAGCTTGGTGGGCCTCCAGTGAGCTCAATGGAACCTCACCCCGCCAATCGCCGCAACAAGTGGGTGGATGACGGCTAATGGTGGCGGCTAATGGAAGAAGGCGAGGGAAGAAGAACAAGAAGAGAAAAATGGGTTGGCTTAATTCTAGAATTGTTCTTGAAAACAAATAATCAATTTTTTTGTATTTCTTGATTCTATTCCAATTTATTTCCGGGAACAAATTTGTTCTCGAGAACAAAAATTCTACTAAACGGATTTTGTTCTAAATCTACTTTCGAAAATAAAAGAATAGAAATTTTCACTATTTGGCCGGTTGCCAAATGCACCATTTGGTAATGATTATGTTCCTATGAACAATTTTTGACCACAAATGATTTTTTCTAATATATTTTCGGAAACAATTTATGAGTAAAAGAACGCACTTGATAATTGTCCAAGATTTCTATTCCCAAGATAGAAATGCATTTGGTAGGATTTTTTAATTTTTTTTGTTTCTTTTAATTTTTTAATACTTTTGTCATATTTTTCTTTTCTTTTTTTTCATTTTCTCATTTTTTTTATAGCTAGTTGCCGGCCACTGCTGTGATGGGCGACTGGTTGGGTGAGGTCCGGTGAGCTCGCTTGGCCATCGGCGAGGCTCGACCTCGCCTAGGCGACACGAGGTCGGCCTCACCCTGGCCTAGCGAGGCTGAGCCTCACCATGGCTATGTGAGGCTTAGCCTTGCCTTGCCAAGCCACGGTGAGGCTGGAGCTGACGGACCTCCTCATGGCTTGGCGGGCCAAAAGGAAGAAGAAGAAAGGGGAAGAGAAGAAAAGAAAAGATTAGAGAAGAAAAAAAAAGGAATTGATTCTAGAAATTGTTTTGAACAAGAATCAACTTTTTTTTTTTTTTTTACTTTTTGATTCTGTTCCAAATCTATTCCGAGGAACAAAAAAATAAAATTTTGTTCTCGAAAAAAAAAAAATTACCATGTTCTGTTCTTTTTTTTTTTGTTTCAATGAACAAAAGAATAAAGATAGATGTTCCCGGGATGATTACCAAATAGGGCCTAAAGGTACTTACTGTTGCCCATGATTTCATTGTCCCCCGAAAATATCTTCTTCTATGTGATTGTTTTGTGGGGCTATTGTGGGGCTACGGTGCTAGGTTATTGTCCTAGTTCTTCTATTACCAGTTTCTTAGGAAATATTAGAAATTTTGAATCATTACCTAACAAAATGATGTTATTGTTGAAATTGCATAATATAAAAAAAAATATTTGAAGAAAATCAAGATACTTCAATGTTTGAATTTTGTTGGGAATGTTGTTGCAAATAGAAACCATTGCATGGTGAAACATGTAAGAGGAAAGTAAAATTATTAACTTGCGCATTTTCCTTGAATCCGATATATTTAAATTAATAATTGAGAATAATTAAGAAAAAAAAAAGATTGAGATTCCTTAAGAAGGAATTGCTTTTTAGTATAGATATGCATTATCTGGCCCACTAATTATAATTCTAGTCTTGATAGCAATTTTTAATGCGTTATGACACATGCATGTATATCCAAAACAGGGAGGTTGGGACAAGTGCTATAACTTGGCATGGAGGGATACTTAAGTGTCATAACTTTGAAATGGTACACTTAAGTGTCAATATCGGAGTAAAATGGAACACTTAAGTGTCAATTCGGTCAAAAACTGGCCAAAATGTAAACTTGGCATTTTCCAGCGCCATGCTTAACCGACGTGGCAATTTATTAAAAAAAAAAAAAGCACACGTGGAGGAGGAAAACGACATTGCCCCATCCACTGTGCATTTGGCCAAACTAAACGACGTCGTTTTCCTTAGTGCTAAACGACGTCGTTTTGTTTATTTGGATTTTAACCGTTCGTCCATTCGGTTCACACCAGATCTCGACGTCCTCTCCATTGCCGTTCATAGCTTGCCGTTTGCAAGTCACCGTTTGCAGGTCATCGCATCGCCGTCGTCGCTCACCGTCGTCGATTTGCTCATGTTTTTTTTTCTCTTCTTCCTCTCTCCCGTGGTGAAATTAGGGCTCGACTCGTTTATTAGGGCTCGAACTTGAAATTTGGGGGTCGGCTGGGAAAGCTCAGGCTTGGATGGTATTGATGTGAGATTTATGGCTTAGATGTGGTGCTACAATCCTATTGGGGGGTTCGAATTGACAGTTTAGGATCGGCCTCGAAATGTAGGCTCGGTGTAGGGCTCGGCGGGGGGAAAATTAGGGCTCGGTGTAGGGCTCGACGTTGCCTCATCCACCGTGATGTGTGATTTAAGGCTCTAAATGTTGAATTGTGACGTGCGAAAGTAATTTGTAGTGGTTGGATGTGAAATATGCGATGGTGATTGTTAGGGTTCAGAGTATTGGACCTTGGACATGTTCGAATCGAATCTCTTATTGTCGTGGGGATGTGGACTTCTGGGTATTTTTTTAATAAATTGCATTGTTGAGGACCCATGCTGAGGGATCTCTCCATATTTTAAAGAAATGCGACGACATAATCAAAATAGTTGTTGGGTCCCATCTTTATTTGTCTTTGTCCTGAGGTCTCTTTTCAAGCTGCAGCTGTCGTCTGACCTATGCATCTTCCCTCTTTCTTTCTTCTTTTCTTTAATAAGGAGTGTAGGGACCTCCACTTGTAATTGTCTGTCTTTTGTGAATGTGGTCCCAAAAGTTAATTGTATATTTGTCATATTTTGTTGCAGAAATGGCTCATGATAAAGACTATATTGCTGTCATCATTTACTACGGTGGGGATTTTGTAATTGGGGAGGATGAGTGGGAGTATGAGGGGGGAAATGAGGGTACTATCTTTGTAGATATAAAGAATGCATCTTATATTGGATTTGTTAGGGATATAATGACATTTTTGCCTTGTAGAGTACAAAAGTTACTGTACTATGTTCATGGGAAAAGCTTGAGAGATGGTTTGAGAGTTTTGGAAGATGATAATGGTTTTAGGGATGTCTTATATCATTATCTTCATGGTAAAGATGCGAAAGTATTTGTTGAAAACAATAGTGATAGTGAGGACGAAGATGATGACAGAGATAGCACCCAAGTAGGAGAAGGAGGAGATGGTATTCAAGTTGGTACTGAGGTTAGGGATGAAGCAGGGCATGATGGACAGGACGGGGAGGATAGGGGCGCAGATGCTGTTCACCAGAGCGATTGTGACATAGGTGATGTCACTATCACTGAATTAGATTGAGAAGTAGCTGAATCCAGTGATGGTGATGATGACGATGACGATGAAGGGTTGGCTGCTGAAGTTGAAAATTTATTAATCTTAAGTGACGACGACGATGATGAGCTTACACAGTCAAGGAAAAAACAAAGGGACTTTTTGTCAGATAGATTTGCAACTTTGCAGGTAGCTGATGAAGTTCCAAACAGAGACGAAGGCCTTGCAGATGTTGGTGTTGCTGGCCAGGAGACAGATTATGAAGAAAACATCGACATCGCTACTTCCCAAGACGAACTTTAAGAAGATCAACGAGCTGTGTGTAGAAGGAAAAGTAAGTTTCCTTCCTATGATTCATCCGTTGCCTCTCCTACTTTGTCAATAGGTATGAAATTCCATGATGCAATGCAATTTAGGGAAGCTATACTGAAGAACTCCATTACTGCACAAAGAAATATTGATTTCATTAGAAATACCAAGAAATTTGTAAGAGCTAGGTGTTCGCGGCAAAACTGTCCATGGAAGATTTACGGCGCGTTTGTTAAGAAGAGTGGGTCTTTCCAGATTAGAGCCTACCAAGAGAAACACACTTGTTCCATTCATTTTCAAAACAAAAGGTAACAAGTGCATGGTTGTTCAAGCACTTCTTCGATTTGATCAAGCTGATGCCCAAGATGGAAATTAATAACTTTAGGATGCTGGTGAAGGAGTGTGTAGGCATCAATGTATTTAGGAATCAGTGCAAAAGAGTAAAGCAAAAGGTGATAAAGATATTTATTGGTCAGTATGCTAAGGAATATGGGCAGGTGTGAGAGTATGCATGGGAGTATAGGCTGCAAAACCCTACAAATAGAGTGTATGTAGAGGTGGTTGAGAGACCGCTTCTTGATCATGGGATCAAGTTCGATAAGTTCTATGTGTGCTTTGATGATGCAGACGACGATTTTTAGCTGATTGTAGACGGATTATAAGATTGGACGGCTGTTTCTTGAAGGGCTTGTGCAAGGGGGAATTGTTGGCGGCGATTGGAAGAGATGCGAATAACCAAATATTCCCATTAGCTTGGGCTATTGTAAAGATTGAGAACAATGACAATTGGTCCTGGTTCTTGAAAAATCTGATGGCTGACTTGGAGATAACAAACGGGGAAGGGTGGGCATTCATGAGCGACCAACAAAAAGTAATGCTTGCTTTTTGAAAAATTTAATCAATAGTTTGCTTTGTAATATGAACATGTAATTTGCTATAGTATTTCTTACTTTGAATTATTGTAAGGATTTGTTTCGATAGTAGCCGAGTTGTTGCCCCATGCTGAACATCGAATGTGTGCGTGGCACATATACGGAAATTGAGCAAAGACCTACAAAGGGGATAAGCTACAATTGCAATTTTGGCAATTAGTAAAGAGTCCAAACATGGCTGACTTTAGGATAGCCAAAGAAAGACTGCTTCAGTTGACAAAGGAAGGTTGTGCTACCCCATTTCAACTAGAACCGAAGTATTGGTGCAGTGCATTCTTCAGTGAGGAGTTCAAGTACAATAACGTCGACAACAACATTTGTGAAGTATTTAATTCGAAGATAATAGATGCCAGATGCAAACCAGTCATCTTAATGCTAGAAGATATATAAGTTGCAGTTATGACTCGGTTGCAAAAACAAAGAGATGAGGCTGCAAAGTGGACAAGACAATATGGTCTTAGGATTGCCAATAAATTGGATGAGAACTTGGGTGCAAGTAGGCATTGTCATCCCATTTGGAATGGAGATGACGGATATGAGATAATGAATGGTGCTGATAAGTATGTTGTCAATCTAGGAAGTAGGAAGTGTTCATGTAGAGCATGGCAAATAAGTGGAATTCCATGTATACATGCCATATGTGCCATTCAGTTGAAGGGCGACAATACAGATGATTACATCGATGATTGGTACCATAAATCAAAATACCCTGCTTCCTATCAGTTCATGATGCAGCCAATAGAAGTAGCAAGTTTTGGGAGCCCACGGATCATGAAGCACCTCAACCTTTGCCATTGAAGAAGAAAATTGGAAGGACAAACGAAGACGAAGAATGGTGGAGGGAGAGGTCTCAAGTCAGCAAAGAATGAGCAGGCAGAGTGTAAAGATAACGTGCTCTTATTGTCGCCTAGCAGGCCACAATATTAAAGGTTGTTAATTGAGGAAGCAATAACAACCGTTGATGCAAAGTGAATGGCCTAGTGAAGAGACAGTTGGAGAAATGCAAACAACAAGGCCAAGTGAGTCGATTGTTCTTCAGTCAACAACTAGAACCCCGGTAAGTCATGAAATTTATTTTATATTTATGTTGCTTTGTCGTTTATCATAAAAATGTACATAATATCCTATTTGGCCTTGTATGTAATGTGTTTGTTAGGTTACAAGAAGAACCCCAGTAAGTCATGAAACTAAACAGCTTGTTCGAAGAAGGCAAGGTAGAAGACGGCCAGCTAAAGGATTGGCCCAAGCAGCATCACGGCCAGCTGAAGGATTAGCCCAAACAGCATCACGGCCAGTTCAGTCGATTGTTTTTTAGCAACGAAAGAAATACCCAGTGGTAAATTCAACCATTTGTATTCAGTTTTTTATTTTCTTTACATTATTATATGTCCCGATATTATATTTATGGTGTATTTTGCCTCTTTCTCAGGTTCAAAGAAAGCAAGTTGGAACTCAACTGCCAACTGAAGGGCCATCACAAGAGCCACCTCAAGGGTCATCACAGGGGCTACCAGAAGAATCACTATAAGGGGCACCACAAGTACCACCGTCAGTACCACTAGATGGCCAACAGAAGGAGGTGTCACTGAAGTTGAAGGGCTACACAGAAGGACAACTAGAAAAAGGCCAAGTGAAGGGGCAGCTACACAAAGGCCATCTAGAAGACGCCTTGACTGAAGAATTGGTCGAAGAAGCCCCTTTGTAGTCAAGGGCCTAAGAAAGCAAGAAAAAGAGCAAACAAATCACAAGTTCTTGAAAGTGACGCCCCTATTCAAATAAGAGGGGCACTTGGGAATATGTTAAGACAATATGATTATGACTTTTATACAGATGAGTGTATTGGAACAGTTATTCTCAATGTAAGTTTTATTGGATGCATTTAATTTAATTTATGTTGTAGACTTTTGCTGACAATTTATTGTTTTTTTTTTTTTGTAGCTTGTGAGAAGTTCAGAGGTTCTTATCTCAAGCCCAACTCAAGAATCAACGGTTGCACCAACAAAAAAGAAAACATCAACTGTGCCAATAATAAAGAAGGGAAAGAACCTAGTTGTAGCTCCAGCTCCTTTTGAATCAATTCAGCCTGGGACATTTGCAGCTTCATCTAAGTCAGTGGATACTGAGAAGGTTGAAGAAGAAGTTGCCCATCCAGTTAGAAATAGTGCAAGAATTATGAATAAAGTGAAATGCCCATCGAAAGGAGCACGAACAGGGGGTGTCGTGCATATTGATTGATGAGATGAGATGTAATAGGATTTGTGGAGCTTAGGAGTCAAAATAGTTATGTACACGTTAACGTTATAATAACACTTGCTATGGATGGTTATCTTTTTTTTTCTTTAGTTTTTCATTCATTAATGTTGTGAGACTTAATTTCAATATCAATGAAATGATCTTGCGCTGCTTGTCAATTTTTGTTGTTTGTCATGGATTCTGCTTTTACTTGCTACTGCTGCTGTTGGTGTTCTGTGGTGGTAGCCGGAGTGTTGGTGTGGCTGGTGGTGGTGGATGGTGATGTTTGGTGGTAGGGAGTTTGTTGTTAGGGTGCTAATGTGGTGGCTGGGGTGCTGGTGTGGCTGGTGGTGATGATTGGTGATTATGGGTTTGTGGTGGGGGTTATAGGCTTATGCTGCATCTACACCTGGTACAAGTGTGCAGTTTACACATCTTACACCATGTGTATCGGTGCAAGCTAGTGCAAGGCTCAACTTGCACTAGTACCTTGTGTAGCAACACCATCAGCATGGTGGTGGCTGGAGCGCCTAATGTGTAGAGTGTGGCTAGTGGTGATGGTTGATGGTGCAGCTGGTGGTGGTGGTTGGCGCAATTTTTAGAGAAAACCCACAAAAAATTGGCATTTAACTGGTCATATTCTAAAAAACTTAGCACTTAACTATTCACTTTTAACTACAAGTGACACTTAACTGATCACTTTAATAATAACTTGACACTTAAGTGATCATTTTTTCATCACGACTAGCACTTAAGTAATTACTAAATACAACTTATGGCACTCGGGTAATCACTCATGTTTGTCTTGTGTATATGTTGGTCTGCATCAAAACAAAGAAGATGATGGTAATTTAACTTATGGCAACTCCATATGACAGCACAAACAACAACAAAGCAACAATGATCTTGTGAAACAACACAAACTTCTTCGCATTTTAAAGAAAGAAAAAAAGCCTACGTTTAATCTAGAACAACACCATTTTTAAGTATGGCAGTTGTAAAAACTTTTTCTCATTTTCAAATACTTTACATTTCATCATAAAGTATATAGACAACAAAATAAACGCTTGGTAACACTTTCGTTCAATTTTTATCATTGAAACTTCATTCTTGAAAGGTTTAGTTGAAGATGCTTGAGCGTGCATTGAGACTTCATTCTTGAAAAGTTTAACTGAAGACGCTTGAGCTTGCATTGAGTCAATATCGTCCAAGTCGGCCCACGAACACAGATGGAGATTGCTGTCTTTTATGAAGTAGATCCAATATCACCTCGTGACTCGGTCGAGAACTTTGCATCGATCCATTTGAAGTATTTGCACTTCGACGTTTCTTTATATCGGGCACATCCATAAGATCTTCTCCTACGATTGATTCGAGTTCACAATGTTCTTCTTGGACTCGGTAACCCACAAAAACAGAAACGCTGGCCTTCTCCTTCGCTTCGGTGAGAGGAAATTGAGGCGTTGCTGTGAGTCCCGCTCTCCATTTCCAAGATTCGACGAAGGAATTTTGAGCAAATGAAAATTAGGTTCGAGACTTGGATTCGAGCATTTCAGTAGGGATTTTGGCCGATTTAGGGTTTTGGATTTTGGGCATTTGGGGAGATGACGTCGTTTTGGAAGATTTGGGGCTTTTATTATGTAGACAACGTCGTTTCTCGTGAGTTAGAGCCAACTCAGCTCTTCGGCGAGCCACGTAGGCAATAAAAAATAATAAAATATTGCCACGTAGGATTTCCGGCAAGGGTCGCCAGAGGTGGCACTTAAGTGTCCCACTAGAAAAAAAAAGTGGCACTTAAGTGCACTGTTTTGTAGTTATGGCACTTAAGTGTTCCCCCGTGCCAAGTTATGGCACTTGGGCTGTTCTTCTACCCCAAAACAGGCAATGCCTTACATTTTTGAAATGATGTTAACAAATTAAGCAAGCATCATCGAACATTGCTTATTTAGTTTCTTAAGTTAAGAAAAAAAGTTGAGCGTAATTTAGTAGTACCATTTGGCTTGTGATCCTACCTCATCTATCTTGCAATCCATAATCTACACAATGATTAGTTACCTAGGTAATCAAATGATTTTAGGGAAGTGAAGCTATCACTTCTTGATAAATGGCTTGTTACAGTAATGAAAACAAGAAAAAGAGGACAAGTTTTGCTTGTGAAAAGAACAAAATAATTTTTTTTGAAAGCTTGATTCATTTAAGATAGGGCAAATACTACAAAAAACCATCAACCATATCTATTGTGATACAAATACTCCAAAATTTTTTTGGTGTTATAAAAAATTCTAAACTTACCTATTGTGACACAAACCCTCTATTTTAATTTCATTCGGGCTATTTTTATCATTACGGTATAAGTTCGGGATTTTTTTTTATGACACAAAAAAGTATAGGGTATTTATGTCATAATGGGTAAATTTAGGATTTTTAGTAACATAAATTAGTTCGAAATATTTGTGTCATAGTGAGCATAATTTGGGGTTTTTTGCGAGCTCAACCCTTTAAGATAACAAATTCAATTTTTCTGACTTATAAAGATTTAACTTACCAAAGAAGATAAAAAATTAGAAAAATCATTTTGAATGTAGAAGTAGTTAGAGGTTTAAGGAATCATCATAGAGTTTAGAGTTATGAGATTGAAACTATAATATGGGATTTCCTTTGCTCTTTATGAAAATAGTTTCTCGAAGTCCCTAATTTATTTTTGTTGGTTGCCTAGGTCTGCCACGTCTAGGGTCTCAACTCAGGGAGAAGATACTTCGTATGCTTATCATACCATCGTTAATCAACATGAAAGACAACAAGCCAATTAACAATGAGTGATTTCAAAATTTAAGCACCATATAAAATGTAATTAGCACATGAGTGACGTGATTGGCCAGTCTCACACATCGGTCTGCTTTGTGAAAATACTTTTCTCAACTTTAGGGATATTCGAGGCTCGTATATGATATTGGTAAAAGTAAAAGAGTTTGTTGACCTATACATAGATGGAGTTATTGTGCGTGTACCTTTTCTTTCATTTTTTGGCAATCGGTTTAAGACCTAACCACAAATCAAAGAGAGCCGACACTATACCATTCAACAGGCATTGTACATGTATTCACGAATTTTGACGATATCAATTTTCTAAGGAAAAATACTGATGATGCCATAGTTTTCGTTCGACACTTAGTTTAGTTTCAAAATTTTTCGACCGATCACTCAATTGCAATATCAGTGAAAAAACAATCACCAACGACATATTCCAACAAAGAGTTCTATGTGGCTTTTTTATTGATTTTTTTAGCCCGATGTGGCTTTTTTCCCTAAAAATTAAAGTCCAACGTGGGCAAGAGGCAAGATCACATGGCACTTATTACTAATTTGACTTCATTTAAGGTTGTTGGAGGTTACAGGTTTGAGAGAGAAGAAGTGGTTGCTTGAAGTATTACACCAAGAGACGTCAAGTTTGGAACGCTCAACAGTGTTACCTCCCAAGGTAGGGAACCCCAGAGTTTTTATATGCTAGTTATTGGGCTCCGCCCATATGGACCCAAATAATCGTGCTTTTACCTATTGGGCTTGTATGCGAACATATTATTTTGGATTATATTAATAATATATCCAATAATCTCCTCCTATGTTCACTATATAGCACAATCCAATAAGGTGGTCAGTGCAATGTTCAGATAAACATGAATCATTCACATTTAGTCCAAGACAATCAACTTGGATCAGTTAAAAAGTTTTCAGCAGTAAAGTATTAAACTATTGCAATCTAAAATAAGTGAATCATTCTTATCATGAATCTGTTTTGAGATCAACAAATCAAAATAAGTATTAGGAGTTTTAGAATCAATCTAAACTCATCCAAATCCTAAAATAAATCTCAGATTCAATTCACAATCAATATATGCATAATAGTCAAGAATAAGTAGGCTAGTCAAAATAGTCAAAGACCTTACAAATATAAGAAATATGCATAATAATGTTCACAAAATAGAAATAGCAAAATGCAAGTCTCAAGTAAATGGACTCCACCATTATAGGCAATAGCAGGTAAATTGTCATGTCCCTAGACGCTCTACGCTCTAAATGACATATATTCATTCATCAAGTAGATCATCCTGGTCAGGATCTCACTCATTAAGCTCTCCTCCATCTCTACTATCTCCTATAGAATGTCAAATATGAATTTCATATTATCATGAATTCAATCATTTGAATAAAAACTTAGCACCATTCTATCAGATAGAGAAGAACATATATTGATGTCATAAAGTATCATAATATCATGTTCATAAGCATCAATCCAGTTTCATATATTATGAACAAGACCTAAACAATGTGAATTATAAAGAGCCATCAACTTAAGTTTATTTGTAAGAGAATAACTACTGTCTAGTTTCAAAGAACAAAACCAATAGTCAAATCACTTACAATAATCTTCATGTAATGTCAAGTTTCAATTAAGAACAAGACCAGCGGGCTTCTTATGTAAACAACTGTTTCTACGTTTTAACTTGGAATGTTATAGTTACCGATTCGTTAAAATCAAATAATCTAGCATCAAGTTTGAAATGAGATCATTTAACCAAAAGGATAGTCCAACCTAGTTGAATTGTATCATCAAGTTTGGAATGACACATGTTTCCCCGATAGAATATTTGAATTAGGTTAAAGTCATCTGCATCAAGTTTGGAATGAGACAACTCACCTTCTTCAAATTAGTCAACAACTGTGAGCATCGATGAAACATATAAACTATGCTTATCATTGTAGCCAATAAATGAAGATTCGACAATTCAAAACGCACAATTAAAATGTAAGTAAATGATAATTAAGATT
The DNA here is from genome assembly GCF_016545825.1 of Eucalyptus grandis. NCBI lineage: Eukaryota > Viridiplantae > Streptophyta > Magnoliopsida > Myrtales > Myrtaceae > Eucalyptus > Eucalyptus grandis. The sequence goes on along the minus strand of NC_052615.1, from coordinate 28,597,649 downwards.
TGCCTATATAGTCTTTAACCCCATTTCCCCAACTGTTTTGAATAATCAATCTTTAGTTATACCTTTGGTGAGAGTATCGGCTATGTTATCTTTTGATTTCACATCGATCAAGGTGATAACCCTTTGTTCTCTCAGATAATTCAACAACGCATGTCTCAGTCTCACATGTCTTCTCTTTGAATTAAAGAGAGCATTTTTGACGACTTGGACAGCTGCTTGATTATTACAGAATAGACTTAAAGAATTAATCTTTAGCCGAGTCAAAGGAATATCCATAATTAGATTCTTTATCCACCCGGCCTCTTCGCCGGCCGAGGCTAAAGCAAAAAGTTTCAATTCCATAGACGATAATGCAATACAAGTTTGTCGTTTGGATTTCCATGTAATAGTACCTCCACCCAAAGTGAATACATATCCATTAGCGGACTTACTATTTCCAACATTTGAGCATCATGAGGCATTAGAATATCCATCCACAGTTAGAGGATAACCAGAATAATAGAGAGCATAATCTTTAGTACCTCTAAGGTATCTCATTAGCCTATCAAGGGCATTCCAATGCTTTTTATTAGGATTACTAGTAAAACGACTCAGCATACCAACTGTAAAAGCTATGTCGAGTCTAGTGCAACTCATAGCATACATGAGATTATCAAGCAGTTTCGAGTACTTTAAATGATCAACGCTGGTCCCTTCATTAAGACTCAGTCTATTATTATAATCACATGGTGTCTCACTCAGTTTACACTTATCTTATCCCCAAGAAGAAAGTAGATGTTCAATATAATAAATCTGGTTAAGGGAGATGACTTGCCGTTTAAAACCTACTTTTATACCAAGAATGGTATTAGCAATACCAAGATTTTTCATGTCAAATTATTTAGCTAAAGTAGCTTTCATGTTACTCACTATAGAATGATCGGAATCAAGAATTAATATGTCATCAACATACAAGTAAATGATGACTATCTTATTTGATATAGAACGATGGTAAATGTATTTATCTGAATCACTAGACTGAAAACTATATCTCTTTACCACTTTGTCAAATTTAAGATGTTACATCTTAGGTGCTTGTTTAAGACCATACAAGAATTTGTTCAATTTACCAACTTTGTCCTGAAGACTTTTCATAACATATCATTCCGGTTGTACTTTTCATAACATATCATTCCGGTTGTTCCATGTAAATTTCCTCATTTAACTCACCATTTAAGAAAGCTGTTTTTACATCCATTTTTTTTTTTTGAACAACCATTTAAGAAAGCTGTTTTTACATCCATTTGATGCACTACAAAGTGTTCAATAGATGTCAAAGCAAGAAGAATTCTTATAGTTGATAGATGACATACAACTGAATAGACATCAAAATAATCTATTTCACTCTGATGTTTATAGCTTTTAACTACTAAACGTGTTTTGTATCTGGCTATTGATCCATCACTATTCAGTTTCTTCTTCAACACCCATTTACAGTCTATAGCTTTAGCCCATTTTATCAAATTTACTAGCTGTCAAGTGTGGTTCTACAGTAGAGAGCTCATTTCAACATCTATGGCTTCTGCCCACAATAGCGATTCCCTAGATCTCATTGCTTCTTGATAGGAGAATGGATCATCCTCAAGATGGTAAGCAACAAAGTCTTCACCAAAACTTTTGGGAACTCTCTCTCCTATAGATACTCTAACTGGAAATGGTTCAATAGCCAACCTTGTGGAGTGTGTCAGAAGGTTTTGCTTCAGATTCTACAGGAGATTCTGAAATCATATCTGTAGATCCAGAAACATTCAAGTCTTGATCTCTGAGAAACTTTTTTTCGAAGAACACTGCATCTAGATTCTATCATTGTGTTAGTAGATAGATCTAAAAGTCTATTTGCAGCACTATCTTCTACACTACCTAGATATACACAAATAATAGTTCTAAATCCCACCTTAGGTTTTTTAGGATCTAGTATGCTTACATAAGCAATATAGCCCCGAGTCTTAAGAGTATTATATCTACAAGGACGCTTATGCCATAGACAACTTAAAGTGCGGGAACCTATTCAAAATGTGATTAGCAGTTAGAACTGCTTCTCCCCAGTAGGAGGAAGGCATGCCAACTATAAGTAATATAGAGTTTAACATTTCAGTTAACGTTCTATTTTTACGCTCTGTAACACTATTTGATTGGGGTGAATAAGGAGTAGTGGTTTCAAGTATTATACCTTCTGAAACACAAAATTCCTTGAACCTTAACATAGTATATTCTTCTCCTCTATCACTCCTAAATCCCTTAATTTTCAAGTTGAGTTGATTTTCTACTCTAGACTCCAAAATCTTAAATTTTTCAAAAGCCTCATCTTTCGATTTCAACAAATATACATGACAATATCTAGAAAAATCGTTCATGAATGTTATTAGATACTTCCGACCACTTCTAGTAATGTAATTTCTAAAGTCACAAATGTCAGAATGTATTAACTCAAGAAGTTGTGTGCTTTTAAAAACCAATTTAAAGGGTTTTCTAGTGATTTTAGCTTGTGCACATACTTCACATTTGTCAAATCAAATAAAAGTATCTAATGGAATATTGTGAGTTTTAGCTAGATGTTGCATTTTCCTGTAATTCACATGTCCAAGTCTATTGTGTAGCAACTTTTGATCAATCAAAGCAAAATTCACATTGTTTATGCTATCAGTATTTGAACTCAACCTATACATACCATTAACCATGAATGTACAACCGAAATAATATGAGTTAACAGATAAAGTTATTCTACCATTTATAGTTAAAAAAGATATACCGGCTTTATCAAGTAAACTCATAGATATCAAAATCTTTTTAAGTAAAGGTACTACTCTAACATGTTTCAAAGTTAGTAACTTACTTGAAGAAAGCACTAAATTTGCAGTTCTAGCATGAGTCACCTTTGCCTCACCACTATTGCAATTTTCCACAGTGTCTTTCACTTTTGTGATCTTAGTTAGTAAGTTCTTGTCATTTGTAGCATGACAAGTAGTGCCACTATCCAATTACCACTCAGAAGAGACGCTGGCCTTTCCATTCTTCATCATTCCAATGAAGACTCGAGACTCAGATCCTCTAATTAGTATATTGGTCTTATTCTGTTGTGTGTCATTTTTTAGCTTCTTTGGTAACTTACACTCTACTGTCTAGTGACCCCACTTTCCACAATTATGACACTTGCTATTCTTCTTCTTTTTAGAGATAGTCTTTTTGGCCTCTAACTGTAAAGAGGATTCACCTTTTGGTGACTTGGATTTTTTCTGAGGTTTATTGAAGTGTGAAATTAAGTTGGCAACTGACTTTTATTGTTCTACTTCTTCCAAACTCTTTCTAGTAATGTTTTGATCCTCAATGTGAATATACCTCTTTAATTCATCTAATCCCATCTATACCTTCAGTCTGTGCATTTTAGTTTTGAAAGAACTCCATTCAGTTGATAGTTTGCTTAACACAAGACCGACAAAGAGATTATCGGACATATCAAAGTTATCATCTTTCAGCTTGTTCCTTATGTTCTCAAATTCAACTAACTAAGAGGTAATACTTGAATTCATAGTCAAAGAATTTCTCTGCTAGGAGAGTTTTAGAGAGCCCATCTTATTTTTGGAACAGAGCATTCAAGTGATCTCATATTTCTTTCGTTGTCTTATACTCACTATAAGTCATAGTCAGATTAGGATTTAAAGAGTTCAACAAGTAATCTCTATAAAAATCCTCATCGTTGGTCCATTGATGTTCATCCACATCTTCAGTGGTAGATACAAAATCACTTAATACAATATAGAATATGTCACGTTTTTTCATGCCGAATTGAACATGTAATTTCCAGCCATGAAATTAAGTAACATCAAATGATTGCAACTTTAAAATTATCATAGGAACTACGCTTTGCCATTTTTAATCAGAGCAAAGTGTTAGAAAGAGTGCATCTTGGAGTCCTCAGAGCCACAAAGTCGAATAACTTCTATAACCTTGATCAAACTGCTCTATAGATATGGAATTTGCCAAAACAAACCCCAAAAATAGATTTGGAGCACCCAAAAACCTTAAGATGGACTGCCCTTGTCGACGAAATTTGCTGGAAATTTTCGCCGTTGAGATTCGCTAGAAATTCAGATGGAAACTTCCGAGTGCCATAACTTCTCCGTCGGACCTCTAATCGACACGAGTGACCACTCAAAACATTTGTATTGACGAGTAGAACAAAGCCCAAGTGATTTCACCCTAAAAAATTGGCTATAATTTTTGGGTTTTTGAATAAAAGATTTCGGTCACTCGAATCTTCAAACTCAGATCTCGACCAATATCACAATTGAAATCAAAAGTAAATTACACCTCTGAGTTCGTCTCGATGAAATCTTCAAGAAGACACCTTACTCGCTCAAATTCAACACACGAATGTAATACTTCAAGATTGTTGGAGGTTATAGGTTTGAGAGAAGAAGCGTTGTTTGAAGTATTACACTAAGAGACGTCAAGTTTGGAATGCTCAACAGTATGACCTCCAACGTAGGGGAATTCTAGAGTTTTTATATGCGGGTTATTGGGCTCTGGCCCGTATGGACCAAAATAACCGTGCTTTCATCTATTGTTCTTGTATGTGGACATATTATTTTGGATTATATTAACAATATATCCAACAAAGGTAAACTATAGAGTTCAACAAGGATTGACGCCTCTCTGTCTCTAATCAGAATGGCCGATTCCATCGATTCCTCTTCCCAAGACAATTGAGCTCTTCCACCTTCCATTGCTTCGCTTTCTCCATCCTCTGAAGAGACTCCACGTCTTTCTTCTTCCCATGAACTAATCAAAATGGCACTTTATGTTCTGCTTCACCTGATCAAAGTGGGTGCGATGGTTTTGAGGGCACGATCGCAAGTTTGTGCCAAGTGTTGGAATCAAGTGACCGTGCTTCGGATTCGTTGTTGTGCAGAGAAGTCTGACGATAAAAGTATCGCAGAAGAGACGCGTCAGATCTTCCTATTCAACTTGTTGAATTATAATACTAAAAAATTAGAGCATGAGTACTCAACCACCAGAAAAAGAAGCCCGTCGTTTCCTTCTTCAAACACAAACGCTCCTACCCACAAAATGGAAACTGTTTATTTCTATCACGAATGTCATGCGATGAGCAAGCATGCAAGCAGCTAGAGATTACCAGATAAAAAACAGTTGCATTGTCGATGAATTTCGGCTTACGTAGAGAAAATGCGAGAAGATGGGAAATACAGTGGTTCTGGGTTCGCATCAATGAATGGCCAGCATAGGTTAGGCCGGTAGTAATGCCGATGGTACATTTTTTGGGATGGGTGTCCTAGCGTTTGCAATTGCCATTTATTGAATTTCACTATACTCTGCTCAAAAGCATGTTGCAATCCCAAAATTATGAATTGCATGACTTGTAGGACGACCGCATGAAGTAGTACCTCTCAGAAGATCAAGAAACTTCTTGTCTAGAAAAGAAGTTCGTTTTTATAAACGACGGATATTTTGTGTTATGCGAATTAATTAGTGTATTGATTGTTTTTTCCATGATAGTAGAGGTCAAAACAAGAAGTTATAGTAGCTGATAACCTCTGTATTAGCTCTGAGTTTTTTTGATGGTCACGGCTCTCTAGTTCATATTTGCCCGTTTCTTAGGTCCATACCAAAAGTTAGGAAGGATACTTTCGACCCATATGGCACATTCCCAGGTTGTCTTCGCCCTATCGGTATGATGCTAAGGATGTTAACAATTTGGGTTGGGTTTCTACAGTACTTGACCAACTCAAAACATAAAGAATTCTCGCCTATTCGGACTCGTATTGAGATCGGAATGAATACCACACCACCACTTCCAAGTGAATCGCCACTATTATTAAGGATCCATCATTGCCGTGTACAACTATTCAACAATTACTCATCACAAGGTTTTACGTCCCCCCTAGGCTGCGGAGTCTTCTTTGCTTGGCTCAAATAACGGACAGATTATTCTTTAGCGTATTATCCCAGGAATCCTTCGTCCAGATGCAAAATCGTAATTGCGAGGTTGCTTCCTAATGATGCTTTAAGCACTTTGTCGGCAATAGGCTTAGAGATCATCGGGGTGGCTGGCTCTCTTTGGCCACAACAGTTCAAATCCTCTAATCCCTCCTCGATGTAAGGAAATTCTAAAAAAAATTTGCAGTATTGGTTTGGCGTTTGTGCCGAGTGTGGGGATGTCTCTGACATGACTCCAACTTATATCCATCGTGCGACAATTACGAGCTCACTCAAAATTAAAACAAGATAGCTATAGTTCACATCAATACCAGAATCAGAATAAATATTTGCGTAATTGGTTGAAGGTCAAACCTATTAAACGGGAACCAACCTCTGTACGAGCACATGTACCAAAAATAAAATAAACGTGGAGTAATATACACGGCTTTACTAATATATATATATATATATATATATATATATATATATATATATATATTACGGATAATACGTTTCTTCTCCAAGACACAACACGCAAATGAAGGAGATGGCATCTGACACTTCAATTTCACACAACAACAATTTTGAACTTTGAGAGAATGTGGTCAAGCCCTTCATAAAATAGGTTCATCTACATAAACCACTGACAAACAAGTACACATAGCAAAGACAAATTTTCCATATTTGAGTGGGGGCAGCTGCCTAACTTTTTACTATTTGATTCAGATGCCATCATTGATCTAGACAGAACATTGAGACCGCTGGTACACAATTCCTATTATAATGTCCGAGAGAATTGTTGATGCTAGTTTTCCATTCCTCCATTTATTTTACTAAAAAGAGGGGGGAAAAAGGACTTCGGCGCGAATATGCGTGGTATCTTTTCACTTCTCGTGTTCCTAGCCACCGCAACCTATTTTTTTAATTATACCAATGATGATCTCCAATGTCATTTTTTGTTTTGATCCAAACATCCAATCCATGCAATTCTAAGATACCTTTTTCAAAATGCTTCTCACCCAACTTCTCTTACATTGTTATTCTCTCCATGTCGACAATGATAAGGGATATAACCGAAGAAACGTAGATAAATGGCCGTCGTGTTTTATGTTTGATTAGCTAGGATTAGGACCGCGGTCCCAGGGACAACCAAATGGCTAATAACTTTTTGCTGCCTTTATCATTAAGTACTTGGAGCGTTGCAATTAAGACAATATTTCATAGAACCATCTGACTTTTTAAATTCTTCTTCATACCGAAAAAATTTATAATATTTTCAAGAAAAAAAAAAAAAAAAAAAAGGTTGATATGAAGCCAAATAAATATCATCTCTTCAATTATACATTCATTCAATTATTTTCTCTTAAATATCTTCCTTGAATAAAAGAGTTAGATAAATCTTACTTCTTTTAGGAGAAAATTCGAAATTCTGGAAGAATCTAACGGAGTACTAACTCTCATAAATGGTGTCGAAGGACTTGGGATAGATTTGAAACAAATTCAAAAAGTTGGGTATTTTTTTTTTTGGATATATTTATAAGGCTGGGATAATATTTGAGATCGTTAAAAAGATTAGGATTTATTTTGTTATTTGGACACAAAAAGGAATTACTTGCACGAATTTTGCGGGTAATAACAATGTAGTTTTCTGGCCAGAAAATATACTCTTTGGAGTTTAAATGGACAGTAGAATGGGGAATATAAGAATAAAAAGGAGTCGATTTGCTATTAAATGCATTCTTTTGGAGAAGAAAATGCCGAACATAAAAGTTTTGGGATTTGCTTTGTTATTGATAAAAATCGTTTCTCAAAGTCCCTAATTAACTTTTGTCGGTTGCCCAGGTATGCCAAGTCCATGGTCTTAACTCAAGGAGAAGGAGAGGCTTAAGGAGAAGGAGAAGATTTTCCATAAGCTGATTATACGAGAGAAAATTAATATGTGATGCAACAAGTCGATTAAGAATGCGTGATTCGAAAATTTAAGCACTATAAGACAATAAACATATCACATGAGCAATGTGCAGTCTCACATATTAGCTATGTGAGTGACACATAAAATACATTGCTCAACTTAAGTGGCACCGGCGACTCATAAATGACTAGAAATAAATGTAAGAGTTCATTTATGTACATGTATAGTGTTGTTGTACATGTATTCAAGGAGAGCCGGCGCCGGAAAGTTCAACAGGCATTGTACATGAATTCGGATTTTGATGATATAAACTTTGTAGGACTGAATTTTATTTGAGTCATAATCGTTTCAACACCAAACATGATAAGCGGTGGCAGATAAATGGATCTATGTCATCGCACCACGAACCACTGTTTTTGTCTTTTATTCTTGATTATCGTTGTGAAGATAATAAAGTGCCTCTTTTAAATTGTTGAAGTGGACCAGTCGAAGTGTGCAGAAGGTGACCCAAACATAGGCTAACGCTAACCGCTAAAAAAACAGAATAACTTTTATAGTGTGAGCTCATACCTTCTACTAGTAAAAACTATCTTCTTTTTTTGGATAATAATTCTGCATACAAATTAGATCCTTGTAATTAGCTCGAATAAGAATTGGAAATCCAAAATAGTTAGTTTTTAATAATAAATAATTTGGTGAATCACTCTATAATGTTTGCAATTTTAAACTCGAATTAGTGAACTCCAAAGGTTGACAACATGCAAATAAGTTGATAAAAAAATTGCTAATTTGCAAAACATAAAAAAATTGAGTAATTTTAAAGAATTATGGATGGGTTACCAATAAGTTACCTATAAAAAGTCACTGTTCATTTTAATCAATAAATTTTTGGTATTTGCCAACATATATTGATATTTACCATAAGCAAAAAGAACTCTATATATATGGACGAGGAATAACAAAATACTGCACATTGGTGTGCCAAGTGCGATGAGAACGCAAACAACTTCTGTGTATATGAGATGTATATCGACAAAATAATGATTGCAAGAAGTTAATAATCTGTTACGAAAACCATTAACAAAATAATGACTTTCATGGCTATCATAACTTCTATAAAAGCCGTCACAAAACGATGACCTTCAAATTTTTAAATTGAAATTTCCAACAATTCTCAACATATTTTGAAAGGTTTTAAAAAGAATTGAAAAATAAATACCGTGTTAAATTCAATTAAGTGTAATGTGTTGGAATTGGTGTTGTTTGGGCTATGAACTAGACCTAGATAGAATGAAATATAATTCACAAAATTATTATTCAAGGTTGAAACTTTACAAACCAAGAATTTCTTTTGTGAATTATAATTTTTATAAATCATATTACGCCCCACAAATTTTGTTGTTCAATGTGATTTTGCACTAATAGGCTTTGTGCATTCTGGTTTATTCATAAATGCTCTAGAGATTTTCAAAATTTTTATAGAAGTGGCTCAACTTCATACTTATACAGCCGGCAATAATGGTTATGGAAATTATTAAGAGCTTGCTCAACCTCGCTCTTTCATGGTTGTCTTGCACTATTCTCGACCTTACTCTTATCTTTTTGTTCATTCACATGTAATCCAGTCTTCAGTGTTCGACAAATTCATCAAGCATTTATTAGTGCGTACGTAAGTGCGTACCAGTCCAGCTTTTGGACTTAGTCCTCGGACTTTTCTCCATCTCTTTGCCAATTGCATGTCTTGATCCGAGAGTCCAAAATTTTGCAGTTTCATGCCAGCTTGTCCGAATATTGTCCGGTCAGCTTCGATTATTACAGAGTCAAATGTCATCGATGATATCGGAAACTAGGAACCGAGCATATATAAGAAGTCTTCATGCTTTTGTTCGCTTGGAGTAGCACTTGTTTTAGGCACACCAAATGGCTAGTAACATGCCAATCCTCTCCCTCTTTTCCGCCTTCTTCTTCTTCTTCCTCCTTCTCGATCATCTTGTCTCCCCTCTTCCCGAAACGTGCCCCGAACAATTTTGCGAAGTTGGGGATCCCATACGATTCCCATTCTGTCTAAAACAATCCCAACCAAATGAACGCTGCGCGTATTCCGGGTTCGATCTCATTTGCAATGCTCAGAGACAAACGACTCTAAATCTTCCGATTTCGGGGGAATTCATTGTAGAAACTATAGAGTACACTCAACAAGTTATAATGCTTAGAGACCACCCCGAGGGTTGTCTCCTTAAGAGGCTCCAGGATTTCACTCTTTCAGGTTCCAATTGGACTGTTCAACACAACATAGAGTTGACGCTCTTCAAATGTCCAAAGACGTCGTGGTATCTTGGTATGCCCCAACTCGTGCCTTGCTTGGATGGCCAGAACTACTCGGTTGTGGCCGTGACGTCTGACGAGTTGCCGCAACAGAGGCGTAGCTTGTCGAGTATTGGGTGCAGCGATAACGGGACCGTGACGGTTCCGACTGTAGATAGCGCGAATCCATTGTTTGACGATGCGCTGAGGTACCCATATGCTTTTCTTTTGGCGTGGACCGTGCCTTCTTGTGGATCGTGTGGAGCAGGCTTTGGTACGTGTGGATTCAAGGGGAAGAAGGGCTTGGAGATTACATGCACTGTCGATCATGGTACGCGCCTTTTCTTTTGACAAAATGTTTAGTTAATAATTTGAAGTCTTTTTCCATGATCGGACAGAATGTAGAAGACAAATTAATAACAGTATAATGTGAGTTATTCGAAAGTTCGACTAGATTTGTCCTCATCGATTGGTATAAATTGTCATTTTGCAATGCATCAGGGGAAGACTCATTAAAAAAGGTGGTTGAGCTGACCCAATGTTATCTAAGTAGGAGACAATGTAATTCAAGTATAGTCTCGGTAGAATTCAAATCAAATATTTCACCGCTTAGTTGATATCATGAGAGTTGTTATTACTATCGATTGATTTATTAAATATGCTTATACTACCAAACTACAAAACTAGGTATACACTATGATAGAGCACACATGAATCAAATGTCGTCATAGCTAGACACGGTAAAAAATATAAGAGCAAAAGATAACGTTAGTGCGGTTCTTACATTTGTGCAAATTATAGTATCGATTAAAATGTAATATAAACTCACATCAGTATGTTTTTTCACCACATATGCTTACACTTATGTTTTCCGTTTGTTCAGAAGTTACTCCTATTTTTGAATTTCGTACTTGTCTCAAATCCCTATGCTTTGGAAAGTTGCAATAGGTAAGTTTCTCTTTCTAATTTGTTCTAGTGTGTCAGCAAGGGAAAGGACTAAAAAAAAAAGAAGAAGTTTAGTTACCCTGAAATAAAGAAAGATAAAGCGAGAAAGTAGGAGATAATTTTCTCGAACGTAATGGACACAATCTGGTCAGCTTGGTAAACGTTCACACCCTTTAGACGTTATTAAGGCTCGTAATGAAGTGTTGCACCATGTTTATCTTTTGTAAAAATAGAAACCAAATCTATACGTACATACGTACCTCTTTTTTGTCACTTCTCTTCATAGGGAGTCCAGACAGAAGAGCCGACCATCGGTGGATCTTCGTGGCCATCAGCATACCATGTTTCATTTATATCGTCTGCTTGTTCAGTCAATTGAGCAGAAAATTCCGTGCTCGACGCCAGGCTCAACAAGACCAAACTGATGGGTTGTCTCCGACCGATCGAGCTCAAGCCCTTGTTGTTATCTCTGGTATGGACACATCTACAATCGAATCGTACCCAAAGACTCGGATAGGCGACAACGGAGCACCAATGCCCCAGGAAAACACTTGCTCCATTTGCTTGTCGGAGTACAAACCGGAGGACGTGTTGCGGACAATTCCGGCGTGCGAGCATAGCTTCCATGCCCATTGCATCGATCCATGGCTCAAGAGGAATGCTATCTGTCCCTTGTGTAGAGCTCCCCAAGGGTATGTGACCAGCCATAACTTCTCCGTATAACTGTCTTGTTATCATGCAAGTGTGAGTAGGAACGAATTTGGCAAAATATGATTTTTTTTTTCCTTTGGCCAACGGCAGGATAGGTTTAAAATTTGGCCTAATCATTAATTCAGACGAATTAAATCGTCTCGCATTTTGGTTTGATTCAGTGTCTAGTAGGGTCTAGGTATTCTTGAAGGTATTGGGTGAAATTTTCTTTTGCTAGGGTTTGAAGGTTTAATATAATGATGAAAGGATGACCGTTTCGACCTAGACTTTTCAGTTGCATTAATAGAATTGATAACCTAGACTTTCAATTTTCAAATCGCCAATGAGATTTTTCTTTTTTCTTCATAGAAAGACTTAGCGCTTATTTTTGGGACAGTCTTTACGAATATTTCAGAATACTACGTAAGGTACAGGCAAGAGATAGGCCATAATCTTCCCGCTGGTTTTTAGAATGTTATCCATCATGCAATTTAACGTCAATATAAAGTCGCTCATTGAGTTTTTTAAGCTAACGGGAAGAAGGTTAATAGAAAAACCTTCATTATCATATATAACCAAATTAACCGCATGATTTTGGGGAAATAGTTATTGCTCGAGACCCTAACTCATTTTTGTTGGTTTGCTTAGGACTACCAAGTCCGCGGTCTCAAATTGAGGGGCATTCTCGACCATACCCGATTTGAATGTGCAATCTTCGGTTATTGTTCCAATCCACATTGGACCATGGCGCCAGAATTCAGGTTTCGTTCAATGAGATTCTGCAGGAACACAATGGCGCCGGAATTGGAAATTTATGCGCTTTTTAAGTATGAGGCACCTGCTTTTGCCCTTGCATTTTATTTTATTTTTCCTATCAAAAGTAACATTTCATTCATTATCACAAAGAATAGGAGAGGGATAACATAGTCCAACTATATATCAAGACAAATGACAAACTATTTTAAAATAAAACAAACTCCAGATAACAATATGAATTATCATAATAAAGTGAGGGGTCACACTCAGAGTGGAATTGTGACTTCTTCAAATCAAAATCGGCAGACGTACACTGAATCCAGACGTACACCGAATCCATCTTCAATAATAAGGATACACCAAGAACTCCGCCTATTGTTACAATTTTACTTTTCGGTGGTGCACACCAAGGTTTGGTATTCCCAACACTATCGCCGTTTAGAGTAAAAAGATTGACTAAGCGCATATCAAATTTTGAGAACAAAACTTCACGAAGCTTTTTTGATCTCCTGTGAAACTAGATTTGTATAACAACAAAATTCGAAGGAATTGAAACCCCGAAAAACATACATGCAAAAATCTCCATATCTAGATTAGATCGGGATAGAAATCTCCCTGAAACAGAGAGAGAGAGAGAGAGTCCTCCCTGAACCTGGATTCTATAGAAGCGAGTAGAATCCAGGTTCGTGTTTAGGGTCAGCGGCTGCGGTGACATTGTGCAGGAAACCAACTGCGTGAGAGATCGGAAAATTTTACGTCTTTCAGAGTAGCTTCTATGCTCCTGTACTCGACAGTTGCCATAAGGGACTTGCATCTTCTGCCCTTGTAAAACTCTTTCCATCCTTGTTTTTTGAATAGATTTTGACAGAAGTCGCTTTGTAAAAACCGAAACCATTTTTCCTGAATCGTATCGGGCGACGAGGATGTAAGAGCGACTTGCATAGCAGGTTGTTCAACTTATTTGGACTTTGAAGCGACCAGCGTCATGTGGAGGATTGGTTTTTGAGGAGATGCTGCTTATTCCCAAAATTAGGAGTCGTGCAGAGAATTGGTGCAAGGGATTCTTAGCTGCATCGTTGGTTCCTTCTTTCGAGGGTTTGTAGTGATTGCAAGAAGTTAATAAGCCGTTACAAAAACTATTAATAAAATAATGACTTTCATGAATATCATAAAACTTCTATAGAAGCTGCCACAAAACAATGGCTTTCAAATTTTTAAAATTGAAATATCCAACAATTCTCAACACATTTTAAAAGATTTTGAAAAGAAATGAAAAGAAAATACCGTGTTAAACTCATTTAAATATAATTGGACCTACATAGAATGAAATAAAATTCACGAATCTATTATTCAAATTTGAAACTTCTGCGAACCGAGAATTTCTTTTGTGAATTATAATTTTTACCAATCATAATACAGCCCACAAATTTTGTTGTCCAACACAGTTTTGCACTAATAGGCCCTAATTCATAAATGCTCTAGAGATTTCCAAAATTATTATAGGAGCGGCTCCACTTCATACTTATACAGCCAGCAATAATGGTTATGAAAATTATTAGGAGTTTACTCAACCTCTCTCTTTCATTTTTGTCTTGCGGTATTTTCGACTTCACTCCATCTTTTTGTTCATTCACATGTAATCCCGTCTTCAGTTTTCAACAAAATCATCTAGTATTTATTAATGCGTCCGTAAGCACATACCAGTCTAGCTTTTGGACTTAGTCCCCGGACTTTTCTCCATCTCTTTGCCAATTGCCGGTCTTGATCCGAGAGTCCAAAATTTTGCAGTTCCATGACAGCTTGTCCGCTATTGTCCGTCCACCTTCGCTTATTACCAAGTCAAATGTCATCGATGATGTCGGAAACTAAGAACCGACCATATATAAGTAAGTCTTCATGTTTTAGTCCCTTCTTCCTCGATCATCTTGTCTCCCCTCTCTCCGAAACGTGCCTTCTTCTTCTTCTTCCTTCTCGATCATCTTGTCTCCCTCTCTCCGAAACGTGCCCTGAAGAATCTTGGGAAGAATTTGGGGGTGATTCCCATTCCGTCTGAAACAATCCCAACCAAACGAAGGCTTCGTGTACCCCGGGTTTGACCTCTCTTGCAATGTTCAGAGACAAACGACTCTAAATCTTCCGATTTTGGGGAAATTCATTGTAGAATTCATAGATTACACTCAACAAGTTATACAGCTTGGAGACTCCGAGGGTTGTCTCCTTAAGAGGCTCCGGGATTTCACTCTTTCAGGTTCCAATTGGACTGTTCAACACAACACAGAGTTGACGCTCTTCAAATGTCCAAAGACGTCGTGGTATCCTGGTATGCCCCAACTCGTGCCTTGCTTGGATGGCCAGAACTACTCGGTTGTGGCCGTGACGCCCGACGACTTGCCGCAACAGAGGAGTAGCTTGTCGAGTATTGGGTGCAGCGTAACGGGACCGTGACGATTCCGACTGTAGATAGCATGAATCCATTGTTTGGCGAGGTACTGACGTACCCATATGCCTTTTTTTGGCGTGGATCGAGCCTTCTTGTGGATCATGAGCAGCCCGCTTTGGTACGTGTGGATTCAAGGGGAAGAAGGCTTTGGAAATTAAATGCACTGTCGATCATGGTACGAGCCTTTTCGCCTGACAAAATGTTTAGTTAATTATTTGTCGTTTTTCATGATTGGATAGACTGTAGAAGACAAATTAATAACGTATAATGTGAGTTACTGGAATTTTCGACTATATTTTTCCTCACCGATAGGTATAAACTGTCATTTTGCGTGCATTAGGAAAAACTCATCGTAAAAGGTGGTTGAGTTGACCCGATGTTAAAATAAGTAGGAGACAATGTGATTCTAGTCTAGTCTCTTTTGGATTCAAATCAAACATTTAACCGCTTAGTTGATGTCATGAGAGTTGTTATTACTATCGACTGATTTATTAAATATGCTTATACTACCAAACTGCAAAACTAGGTATACACTATGATAGTACACATGAATCAAATATCGTCATAGCTAGACATGGTAAATAACGTAAGAGCAAAAGATAACGTTGGTGTGGTTTTTACATTTGCGCAAATTATAGTATCGATTAAAATGTAATATAAACTCACATCAATATGTTTTTTCACCACATAAACTTACACTTACGTTTTTCGTCCGTTCCAAAGCTACTCCCAATTTTTGAATTTTGTACTTGTCTGCAGTCTCTAAGCTTCTCTTTTCAATTTTTTCTAGTGTGTCAGCAAGGGAAAGAAAAGAAAAAGTTTAGTTACCCTGAAATAAAGAAAGAGAAAGCGAGAAATTAGGAGATAATTTTCTCGAACGTAATGGAAACAATCTAGTCAACTTAGCAAACGTCCATACCCTTTAGACGTTATTAAGCCTCGTAATGAAGTATTGCACCGTGTTTTTCTTTTGTAAAACTAGAAACCAAATCTATATGTACATACGTACCTCTTTTTCAAATTGTCACTTCTCCTCGTAGGGAGTCCGCACAGAAGAGACGACTATCGGTGGATCTTCATGGTCATCAGCATACCATGTTTCATTTATATTATGTTCTGGTTCAGCCGCATGATAAGAAAATTCCGTGCTCGACGCCAGGCTCAACGAGACCAAACCGATAGGTCGTCTCCGACTGGTCGAGCTCAAGCTCCTGTTGTTATCTCTGGTATGGACACAGCAGCAATCGAATCATACCCAAACACTCAGATAGGCGACGATGGAGTACCGATGCCTCGGGAAAACACTTGCTCCATATGCTTGTCGGAGTACAAACCGCAGGACATGTTGCGGACATTTCCGGTGTGCAAGCATAGCTTCCATGCCCATTGCATCGATCCATGGCTCAAGAGGGTTGCTATCTGTCCTCTGTGTAGAAATCTCCAAGGGTATGTCACCAACCATATCTTCTCATATATTACCAAATTAACCAAATGATTTTAGGGGAATAATTATTGCTCAAGACCTTAACTCATTTTTGTTGGTTTGCTTAGGACTACCACGTCAGCGGTCTCAAACTGAGGGGCACTCTCGACTCATACCAGATTTGAATGTGCAATCTTCAGTTATTGTTCGAACCCACATTGGACCAAGGCACTAGAATTCGGTGATAGAATTATAATAGAATAAAGTGGAAAAAAGAATTTCTATATATTTCTATGTGTATAATACTGAAGAAACAAGAGCCTATTTGTAGGCTATTCTAGACAACTATCTAAAGTAATAAAATATTACAATATCAGATAAAATCAATTAGAGTTAATTAGAAAATATAAATATCTCTAATATCCCCCTCAAACTCAACGTGACGTAGAAGAGGTCAATTGGAGTTTGGAGAAAAGATCTTGAAAATGCCCACGTGGATGTGCCTTAGTAAAAACATCAGCCGTCTAATCAATTGATGAGGTGGGAACAAGACGAGAGCACCATGTAGCACATGAGATTGTATGAAATAGCAATCTATTTCAACATGTTTGGTATGCTCATGGAAAATATCATTATGAGTTATTTGAATGGCACTTCGGTTGTCGCAATGACCATTCCACCATTATAATGAACTCCAATGTTTTCTAATAACTACCGTAACCATAATAATTCCGAAGTTGTATCGGCAAGAGCACGATATTCTGCTTTCGTACTCGATCGACCAATAGTAGTTTTTTTTCTTACTTCGCTGGGAAATAAGGGACTTCGCTAAGAAGAAGCAATAGCCTATAGTAGAGCAATAATCAAGAGGATCACCAGCCTAATCGGCATTAGGATAAGCCGTTAACTCTAAGGTTGAGTTAGAAGAAAAGTGAAGACCATAAAATAAGGTACTCTTAACGTAGCAAAGAATTTGAAGAACAACAGCAAAGTGAATTGTCTGCAATGCAATCATAAATTGACTTGCAATATGAACAACATAAGTGATGTCAAGGTGGGTAATAGTGAGGTATACCAGATTGCCAACTAACTATCGACAAAGTGTAAGGTTTAGAAGAAGAGTCTCGTTATTTTCCTCAAATTTGGCGTTATTCTCAATGGGAGTGGTAGCAGTCTTGTTATTAGTAAGTCTGGCTCTAGAAAGAAGATTAGTGGCATATTTCGCTTGAGAAAGACAATAGCCAAAGGAATATGACGGAACCTCCAATCCTAGAAAATAACTAAGCCTTCCAAGATTTTTCATTTCAGACTGTTGACTCAAATACTGTTGTAGGTTTGTAATGCCGTTGTGATTATCACCAGTAATAACCATGTCATCCACATATAACAGTAGCAGAAGACTCCCACGAGATGTTCTTTGAACAACTAGAGCATTGTCATAGGGATTGTATGCAAATCCAAGGCATTCCATGGTAGAATTGAACCCGGAACACCATGCATGAGGAGTTTGTTTCAGTCCATATAATGCTCGGCGTAGATGACACACTTTACCAAGAGTATGAATGCAGCTAGGAGGTGGCTCCATATATGCTTATTCAATGAGATCTCTATTAAGGAATGCATTGTTTACATCCATTTGGAATAGAGGTCATCACTTGATAGCTGCAATAGCAAAGAGGCTACGAATTGAACTAAGATGTGCAATTGGAGCAAATGTCTCATCATAGTCAATGCCATACTCCTAGATAAAGCCTTTTGCTACTAGTCTAGTTTTGTAGCATTCCACTGTACCATCTTAGTTTTGATTTTGTATGCCCATTTACAACCTATAACCGACTTTTCAAGAGGCAAATCAACTAAATCCCAAGTATGAGATTTTTCTAATGCTTGCAACTCATCTACCATTGCTTGCTACCAAAGAGGATTAATATGAGCTTTTCTATATGTGCGAGGCTTGTGAAAAGTGGCAATTGTAGAATAACAGTGAAGATCACGAAACCGAGCAAAGGGTTGACTTATATGGGTGGAACAATGAACGGAAAGGACATCCAAGGGTTGTGAATCCGTGGATAACACAGACATATCAAGAGCTGTCGAAGTGGGATTTTTAGAGATACTTGCATCAAGATTAGGAGAGGACAATTCTAAAGAGGAAGATGTAGGAGTGTCATCCTCAGGAAATAGATTGATATAAGGATTGATGAAAAAGTGAACAATTGGAATAATGGGAGAAAATGCAAAAGAACGCAAGGATGAGAACATCTTATGTTCTAAGAAGATAACATGACGAGACACGTGAAGTTGATTGGAGACAGGGTCCTAACATCTATACACTTTATGCTCAATGCCATATCCAAGGAAGCAATAGAGATGAGCATGAGGTTCTAACTTCGTACATTCATTTGCAAGAAGATGCACAAAACATCCACTACCAAATACTCGAAGGAGATTGTAATTAGGAACGCTGTCATACAAGCACTTGTATGGAGAAATATTACCTATAGTAGGTGATGGAATATGATTGATAGTGTATATGATAGTATAATAGGCCTCCCCCAAAATTGTTCAGGACAATATGCTAAGATTAAAATAGTGCATACAATATCTAAGATATGCCTATGTTTACGTTTTGTTCAATCATTTTGTTGGGAAGTTCCTGGATAAGAACAATGAATAATAGTACCGTTCCGAGAAAGAATTTTAAGGAACTCTCTATCTCTATATTCCATAGCATTATCAGTACAAATAACCTTGATATCTCAAGAAAATTGTGTTTTGATCATGACAAGACAATTACCAAAGATGAGTAAGTTTGGATTGATTTTTCATAAGGTAAAGTCATGTATAACATGAATAATCATCAACAAAAATTACAAAATAACGAGATCCTCCCATATTGGGAGTAAGAGATGGTCCCCAAATATCCAAATGAATTAGATCAAAGGGAGCATAAGAGATAGATTCACTGATATTGAATGGTAAAGCATGATGTTTTCCTAACTTACAAGGTAGACAATCAAAGGTTTTATTGTCAACGGTAGCTAGATGACTACTTAAAAGAAAAGGACATAATCGAGAAAAAGATAGATGACTCAAACGAGAATGCCAAGTTTCAGATGATATTATGGTAGCACAATTGGTGAAGGAGTTGGAAAGCTTTAACGAAACAAGCTCAAACAATTGTCCCACTTTATGGCTTGTCTTAATTGTCTGTCTTGTCCATGTGATCCTGCACACGACCACCATTCGAAGAGAAATGAATGTCAAAATCAAGCTCACATAACTGATTCACGGATATCAAGTTTAATGAGAGTTTGGAAATCATAAATGTATTGGGTAAGGACAATTTGGATGTTAAAACATTCCCTGCATGACTAACTAGCATCTGAGAGTTATGAGCTGTGTGAATAATAGGTATTTGTGAAGTATATGATTTTGACTTGAATAGATTGGAATCGAAGGTCCTGTGATTACAACACGCAGAATCAAAAAACCATGAAGTAGGAGTACCTGGAGTGATTGATAGAGCAGAAGGGTTAGAAGTACCAGTTTCTTGAAGAATGGAACAAACTGTGGACCAAAGATCATCTAATGATAGTGTGACAACGAACAGTTATAAGAATCTTGTATGCCAGCAACAACAGTGGATGGGTGGCGTGCAAGCGGACCTTTAAACTAAGATCAGTTGTTTGTTCTTGTAGGTTGCTTAGATTGTAGCTAATAATAGTTAGATGCATGATGACTAGATCGGGGACAGTGCATACAATAAGGCTTGCACCATGATGAAAAGCCAGAAGTGGCTAGCACTACATCTGTAGGAGTGGAGACTAGTGGAGTAGCATGTTGTGTTTTTAAAGTCGCAAGTCAAGTTTCCTTAGTTAATGGTTCTGAGACAACTGCCTCAAAATGAGGTAAAGGATCCCAATGCAAAAGTGAGGCTCACAAGGATTCATACTCATCATTGATAGCCATTAAAAATTGCACAACCCGCATACGGTCACGATATTCAGCAAACTTACGAGCATTAGTAGTCGAAACCCATGTTGGTTTAGACAAAACTAGCTGATCCCATATAACATGCATGGAAGAAAGAAAGTCATTAATAGACTAACTTGTCTTCTGATGCATGCGATGTAAGTTCCTTAATAGTTGATATTGATGAGCAATCTCTAATGTGAAATAACGACTAGCAAGAAGATCCATGGCTTCCTTTGTAGTATTTAGGCGATCGAACTGAAGTTTGATAGATGGAATCGAAGTGTTTCGAAACCATGTGAATATCTAGTGATTCTTGCTTTCCAACTCCTCCAAATGTTCGGCAAATGTATCATCATCCTCTTTAACGACTTGAATAGGCTCGAGAATATTTCCAATAACATAATGCCAAAGCTTACATCTTGTTAGAAAACTTGATATTTCTTGAGCCCATAAAATATAGTTTGATCCATTTGTCCATGATACGCAAGATATTAGTAAACTCAGCATATTCTATAATGAATTTGAAGAAAACCAATACTTGCAAAGTTGATATGGAGAAAATAATGTAGAAAATAGATTGAGAATGTCGAAAAATCGCAAGAATCAGTTGGAATCGGGCCGAAACAATAAGAAAACCCCAAGAACCGATCAAAATTAGGCCGAACAGATCGGAATTGGGCCAAACTGGTCAGAAAACACTGAGAACTAGTAGGAATCTAGTCGAACTAGTCGAAAAACACTAAGAAATGGTCGGAATTGGGCTGAACTGCTTAGAAAACCCTGAGAACCGGTTGGAATCTTTCCGAATTGGTCGGAAAACCAAGCGGACCGATCGGAATTAGGCCGAACCGGTCAGGTCAAAGTTGATTAGTGACGGTTAATGGCGGTCAACGTGAAGGATGACGTGGTGCTGACATGTCGATGACGTGGAGTATGACGTCACTGCTCAACAGACGCAGCAGATGAGGCCAAGGCGTGTGGATCTCACGCACATAAGGGCGTGTGGGGAACTTTCTGGCAACATTCGTTGCTGTTCTACTCGTTGGAGAATGTAGAACCTGTTTATGGTGGTTTTTTGCTGAAAGTTCCAAATATTGACTATGAAAGTTTCACTTACAGTCGACGGCATTAGTGGTTGAAAGTTTCACTTACAGTCGACGGCATCAGTGGACCAGTTATGCGGCGGAGCGTGGTGGCAGGTGTGGCTTCTCTCCGAGTCAATTGGTGATAAATTTTCATGATTTGACTCGTTTGAGACAGACAAATCTAATGATAGGGTTAGATTTTTGAAACAAGCAACGAAACTTTCTGGGTAGTAATCAAGGACGATAGTTTGGTAATGGATACTAGTGCAGCTATGACAGTATTGCTATTACATGGTGACCCCTTCCTCAGATAAAAACTTGGCTCTAATACCCTAATAGAATTATAGTAGAATAAAGTGGAAAAGGGAATTTCTCTATATTTCTGTGTGTATAATACAGAAAATATAATAGCCTATTATAGGTTGTTCCACACAACTATTTAAAGTAATAAAATATTGAAATGTCAAATAAAAGCAATTAGAATCAATTAGGAAAGATAAATATCTCTAACATTCAGGTTCTGCTCAGTGAGATTCTGTAGGAATAGGATTGTGCGAGAATCGAAAAGTTTATGCACTTTTAGGCTCCATTTATTTTGTGAAAATAAATGATTTGGAGAATATTTTCAAAAAATGTAATCGTTTATATTGCTCAGCATAATCGGCCAATGAAATGCGTTTTCACATTGACAGAATTTTATGTCTAAACATTTTTATGAACGACAAAAATATTTTTTCATCCATTCATTTTTTTGTAAGGGATCTATGTGATCATTTAAAAAAATATATTTTAAGAATCATTTATTTTCCGTGAAACAAACGGAGTATAAGGCACTTGCTTCTACCCTTGTACTTCAAAGTTGCAACTAGACAGTTGCAATGGTCATGTCCTAACAATGTCAACTTATATTTTTTGTATGCGTTTGTTCTGGATTGTAGCTTTTGTGCCCGTCTTCATTAGATTTGCTTTTATTTATTTTATTCATATAAATGTTCTTCTTATCTATTCACAATTAAGGTCAATTCGGTGTCATTGATGCAAAAGTTCTTGTCAATTCGCGTGGTGATTGGTGCGTAGTCCTAGGTTTCTTCCGAATTGCAGTAGAAATAGCCGGACTTGGTAAATAATCCGAGAGCCAAAGATAACATTCGCACGGTTCTATTAGATTTGTTGTGCAAGTATATTTCTGACTTTTGTTTTGCTCCATTCGTTGCATTATTTTAGCTTCCCTTAGGGATTACAATGTAGAATAAACCCGCGTCAATATGCCTCTTCACAATATATGTTTCACTTATCTTTTTTGTGAGGTCAAAAGTTTACTCCCGATTTTTTTTAACTCCATAATTGTCGCCAATCCCTAAACTTTGGAAAGATAGAAATGTGGCGTAAACTCACGTCAATAAGTAAGAGATCGTCATTTTCTTCGGGGTGAATGTAATGGACACCATAAACGTCAGCTTGGTAAGACGCACCGCCACACATGCATTTAGATCATCCAATTAGAAGTAAGCGTTCATAACGTTAAGACGTTATTAAGCCTCGTGATGAAGTGTTGCCCCAAGTATTTCTTTTTTCCTAATTTTTTTCTTCGTAAAATTGATAGTTGGACGCTAATATTAGAAAATATATCTACAAATAGGTACTTAGTACTTTTGTTCAAATTGTCTCTTCTCTTCATAGCAAATCCAAAGGATCCAAAGGGTGCATCCGCCGATTGGTTGATGTTCGTGGGCGTCGGCATACCGTGTTTCATGTTCATCGCAAGCTTGTTGACTACATGAGCAGCAATTTCTGAGCTCGATGCTAGGCTGAACAAGGTCGAAATGATCCATTGTCTCAGACTGTTCGAGCTCAAGCCCTTGTTGTTATCTCTGGTATGGACACTCCCACAATGGAATTGTACCCGAAGACTCTGATTGGTGACTGCAGAGGATCGATGTTTTGGGACAACACTTGATCGATATGCTTGTCTGAGTACGAATTGAAGGAGGTGCTGCGGACAATCCCGGAGTGCAGGCACAGCTTCCATGCCCATTGGATCAATCCATGGCTCAAGAAAATGCTGGTTGTCCTTCGTGTTGGAATCATCGAGAGTATGTAACCATATCTTCTCTTGTATCTTCTTTATAAAACTGTCTTGTTACAAATTGTGCAGGTGAACCATTGTATAACTTATTTGAGTCTGAATGATTGAAAGAATTTCTTTCGACTTAACTCTATGAAGAAGCGCCCCCCCCCCAACAAGGTAAAAAATGAAAAGAACTCCCTTACCTTCACTTACATCGATTTTCGAGTGTCTATATTATAGATGAACTCAAACAAAAATTTCAATATCTTCAACTGATGAAAAGCATTCATTTTTCTATCCTACACACTTTTATCCCTTACATAACCTAATTGAACTTGTAAATTCATTTTTGAAAACCAGGTTAGGGTGCGTTTGAGAAAACTTTTAGGGACAGTCCTTGAGAAAATGTGAAGACCTTTGAGCTAAAGGAGTTTTTCGAAATGCAAATTATGTTTAATAAATTGTATTTGTGAAAGTCCATTGTGAAGTATCTTTGAGCAAAATAGCTTTTAGACAAATTAACTTTGCAAAAGACTTTTGTCATTAAAAAAAGGGAAAAAAAAAAGAGGAGAATTGGCTAGTTATTGCCAGCGAGGGGTGGGCGGTCCGGCGAGGGGCAAGCGTCCAGCGAGGATTGCCGTGCGGAGGATGCAGCTGCGAGGGTTGCCGCGATTGGAGTCGTCGCAACAAGATCGTCGCGACCAGATTGCGCGATCCCAATCACGACTAGATCATCGCGCCTAGATCGCGTGATCCCAATCGCTCGATTTTGGGTCACCGGAGGTTGCACAGCCCAAATATGGGTTGCGACAACCTTCGGCAACCCATATCTAGGCCGCGCGCGCGCAACCTCCGATGACCCAGATCTGCTGGGAATCACAGCGTCGTTGGGGTTGCAACGATCGCGTGACCTTACTGTGACATAGATCTGGGTGGTTGCTGGGGGTTGCAGTGGTCGCGGCGACGCGACTCGCAGGGGGTCGCCAAGGTCACACGATTGGCCACTGATAGTCGCTGTGACACACTGGCCTCATGTTGACCTCTATCCAGCTTGTTGCGAGGGGCTCCATGCAACTTCGTTGGCGATCGCTCGTGGAGTAGAAGAAGAAGATGATAAATAGTGGGGGCAAAACCGGAAAAATAAAAAAACCAATGAGAATAATTTAGAAAAATATTTTTTATTTAGCCCTCCTCAGCATGCCGAGTAGGCTAAAAGCCCAAGGCAGCCCCAACCTGCCTTGGGCTTTCAGCCTTCATAAGGCTGGCATTCTCCAAATGAGATTGAATTTTTTTACCAAACACCCCTACATTGGTCCAAAGATCTTTAGGGGCTCAAAGTGGCTTCTCAAGGCTACTCCCAAACGCACCCTTAGTGGCCATCCCCACGGAGGCAAAACAGATGAGTTACGATATTAAGACAGCGCGGTCTGGAGCGTCGATAGAAAATGAAGAACTCTTGGAGTCCAAAAATGTTGAATGTTCAAGAGCTAATGGCACCGCCAGAATTAGTCTGGCTGCTCCATGAGTGCACCACAAGGAAGGTGTGAAAAAGAAATTCAAAAAATATCATTAAAGTGTCAGTAAAAATGATCAAAAATGTATAAAAAAAATCAGGTGATCGGTAACTTTTTTTACCAATATTTTTTTTTGACACTTACAAACTCTTTCAAAATTCCGCTTATTGGAGAAAAAAAAAGCAACTGTAGAATTGTAATGTTGGAAAAAATAACCATGTAAAGGAATCTTTTAGTCTATTTAATGTCAGCTATAAGAAAAAAGTGACGTGAAAAGGAAACCAAGGTTTTACTTCGAGTTTCGTCAATCCAGAGCAAATAAAAAATTGACAGATTCGACTTGACGTATAAGTATTTTCATCTTCATTTGAAATCACTAACTAGAACTACTTAAATTGTAACTGATGTACTTTAAGCTACCGGTCCAAATATACTTTATTTGATAGTTCCGATGCGGTGTTTATGGGCAATCAATCCAGTTCCAGCGGAGCTGGGTCCTGCATTGACAGATTTATAAGTTTGCTTTCTTCGCGTAAGTAACAAGATGTTGACTTGTATATGATATGATCTCTGGACATATTTTGGAGCAAAATGGAGCATGGCATGCTTATTAAATTTCGCTTATGTAAGCATGAATCGATACCGATGAATTGGACGAAGATTAAAGACTGGGTTATATGTAAATGAACAAAGAGATGGAGTAAAGTCCGAGGACTTAAACCAAAAGCTAGAGTTGCGAGAGAACCAGACAAACACGCGCGCGTGCGCTTACATGTAGGAGTATATAAGAACCTCCTATACTAATATTACATCTTCAAGTGCAAGGAACAAAACCCTAAACAAATAAAGAGAATTGCCATGCCAGATGGTGCATGATTTTTGGTCGACTCGTCCGTTACTTGTTTGTAAGCTTCAAGAAGGTATCGAATTCTTTCAGCCACGAGCTAGCTGACGCATCAAGTACTTGTTCTTATCAACGCGGAAAGAGAAAACGACTAGACAAAACTGGTCGACGTTCTTTCTTAAGATGGCCTCATCTTCTTTGGGGAAGACCGACTGAGAACTAACATGACCCCAGGCACTTCGTCATGTTTGTTAGCTTTTATAATTTTTGTATTTTTTTTCGAATTTTTTTTTTTTACTTTTACTCTTACTTTTACTTTTTTTCTCCTCTTCTTCCTTTGCTTCTTTTCCCTGCAATGGCTGGCGGGGCTTCAACGATGGCTTCACGGCCCTTGCCTGCCTTGCCCAGATCTGGTTCACCTATGGCAAGGCTGGCCTCACCCACAATCCCCAAACCTGACAAGGGCTTCGCTGCCCTCATTGGAGCCTCGCAAGCCAACGAAGGGAAAATAAGTCAAAGGAGGAAGAAGAGAAAAAAGAGAACAAAAAATTATAAAAAAATTGCTAAGTTAATGTTGACCAGATGGCCGGTTCCGGCTAATGTTCATAGTAATTTATCCTAGTCAAAATTGGTCGAATGGACTTAATTGACACAATTGTAAAATGATTAAATTGACATAATTATAATAAATTTATGATTTTTTTTTTGGTAATTTTCACGTAGAGTTTGTCTACCTTTAATTTATGTTTGTAGAATTCTAAATTATGAGATTTGTGTTCTGTTATGATTACTAAAGTAATTCACCTTGATAAGGATTTTACTTCTTCCGTTAAATCAGGACTAGAAAATGGGAACATCTTTATGCATACCTGCGTGGAATCTCCTTTCTTGTGTTAGTTAATTTTTTTTTTTTTTCCTTTGTTAGTACAATCACTTGAATGATATTCAAGTATACAATGTGTTTCCTAAAAATTTAAGATTTTGAAAATATTTTTCTAAAAAACATTGCTCATATCGCATAAAAAATAAATGATCAATAAATGTGTAGGCATAGACTATTGTTGATGAAGGCTTTATTTGATTTGGGCTTAAGGCCCGTCCGCCCAAGTTGGGCCCAGAAAGCCCGGCCCATGGGAATAGGGCCCGTGGAAAGAAGGGGGTATAAAAGGGAGGAGAGAGAGAGAGAAAAGGTACCGTTTAATAAAAAAGAAACGACGTACGCTTCTCTCCCTCCCGCTCTCTGTTGTTTTTCCTCCAAAGGCAAACAGTGACTGCCGAAGGTGTTTTTGCTTCACCGGATCAACAGGACTAAGATTTCTCTTCCTCAATTAGCGTCGGTGTTTAATCTGTGGCATAAATGTACGCTCGAATCCGTGGTGTGCTTTACGATCGGTGATGCGTGTTTTCCCGGCTTCGTCTTCCGCATTGATTTAGGGGTTCGATTCGGTGTCGAATCCGGTTTTTCGGGGATCGGTCATTCCCTACATTGGTATCAGAGCCCTAGTTCACGTTTTCCCGATCAATTTGATGTTTTTTGTTTGAGTTTTCACGAAGAAACTCTCGGCCGTACGGATCGGGACAAAAATCCCGACACCCGAGCGTTCTTCGGCCTTTTACTGAGTTTTCGTATGTCGAAACTGTTTTGTGATTGCGTAGGAAGAAGCACGACGTCGAGACGAGTCCGGCGATGTGTCGACCGCCGCAGGGCGCCGCCGCACCCGCCCACACGCGCGGCCGGAAGGCGCTGCGCGTGGGCGCGACGCGCCCGAAGCGCTGGCATTGGCCAGTGCGTGCGGCGCACGCGCCGGTCGGCGAACCGGCACGTGCACGCCGCCGGCGGGCAAACTGGCACGCGCCGGTCCGCGGACCGACGTGTGCTGACGTCACCGTGACGTCATCCAACGGTCGGTAACCGTTCGGATGACGTGACCGATGATGTCATCACTGATGTCTTTTCGCCGGATGGTCACCGGCCGGCGACCCGACCCACCGGAGACGTGGCAGGCACGTGCGGATGACGTCTGCGTGACGTCATCCCCCGCACGCGCAAGGCACGTGCGTCGGTCCGCGCGAGCGGTCCGACCGGCCCGACCGGTCCGTCCGGTCCGACCGGTCCGACGACCGAAGACCGTTGACCCTCTGACCGTTGACCGTTGACTTTGACCGTTGGACCGTTGACGAAAAAAAAAAAAAAAAAAAAAAAAAAAAGAAAAAGAAAAGAAAGAATGTGTTTTTTTTTTCAATTAAGTCTATATGGATTATAATATGATCCCTTATTTGTTCTGCATTTGTTGCAGGAACAATGCCTCCCCGAGGTTGCGCACACCTATTCGCGCGATTCTACCGATGAACAAAAAGGATAAAGGCTGTCTAAGTTGATAGCCGAGCTGACTGATCATCGATGGGAGAGAGGTGACTTAATTGATCATGTCCTTGAAGTCAACGGGAAAATTCAACAGGTCATATGGAATGGTCGTCCTATGTCACAGTCAGAGATGGTGCGATTTTTCATAAACACTCTTCCACCTGAATGGCAAGATGTGTTGAATCGCATATGGGATGTCAACGGAGCTGCTTCCTATAAGAAAATTGTGATGGATTTTGTAAATGAATATTATTGTATTGTTTCAAGGGAAAAGATCAAGAATTGAACAAAAGAGGATCTTTCCCAGTTCGTGTGCTGACTCGGTGTTAGTTGTATTGGCTGATATGTGTTAAGTGTGATTTGTGGACATATTATGTAATGATTACTACCTAATTGTGTTAATTGAAAGCATTATTGTTTTTATTGGATGTTCTATTATATATTGCTTTTCTGTTATTGCTTTGGTTGCTATGGGTAATTAGTTGTGGGTAGTTTTAGAAGTTTTGTAGCTTCATAGAATTGATTTTGCATAAGACAATTATATTGATGATAGTTTAAAGTTAGGATTTTGGAGGATGATTGGAAACATAGTGACCTTTTGATTCCGAAACCTTACTTGAAATTATTCATTAATATGATGGGTTTATGTAAATAGGGATGCATAAATGATAGACATTAATAATTCGTGCATATTTGTCGATTTGTTCGAGATCAATGGCTTCAGCCACAAAGAGCATAGTTGCCGAGCTGAACAAAGGTGAAAAGCTCAATGGAGACAACTATGAAATTTGGCAAATGAAAATCCAAGATGTGCTGGAAGAGCAAGAAGCACTTGAGGCTCTTGTCATGACCATGGTAGAACCCGAAGAAGGAACCACCGCACGCACAAAAGAGACAAAGAAGCTTTTTCTCGCGTGGAAAGAATGAACTCTAGCTCGCATCACGTTGCTGAGCAGCATGGAAAATGACGTCATGTGAGAGTTTCGGCGTTTTGACAATGCCAAGGAAATGTGGGAGGCATTGGCGCTAGATTTGGTCATACTTCGGTGACTAGGCGAGGCAGCTCACTATCGGGTTTGACTCTTATAAGAAACCTCATGGTCAGACCATGAAGCAACATCTTAGAAATATGTCAAACATAATAACTGAGCTGAGAGATGCTGGCCATGTCCTCACAGATGAGCAGCAGGTGCAAGCAGTGATTCGTTCCTTGCCTCAGAGTTGGGAGCACATGAAGGTGCACCGACTCACAATGAAAACATCAAAACCTTTGAGAATGCAATGCGTCATCTTGAGCTGGAAGAGGACCGCTTTGTTGGCGGCTGTTTTAAGCTGAACTTTATCATGCTAGTTCTAGCTCAAATGGAGCTGAGCTCCAAGCGCAAGCGCCCTAACTGGTTTGATAAGGGAAAAGGCAAGGAAGAAGCAGGTCCTTCAGGGAAGAAACCCAAGTTTAACCAACATAAAAGAGGGAAGCGTCCCCGCATGAAAAAGCTTGCAAGGGTGAAATGCTACAACCGTGACAAGAAGGGTCACTATGCTCGCGACTGTCGTGAGCCAAAGAAGGTATGCACCCTTGTACTTTTCAGAACTTTACTTTTGTGTCGAGTTCTATATTCTTAACCGAGTCTAATCCTTTGTGGACTGTGGATTCGGGAGCGACGGACCATGTAGCGAAGGATAGAGGATCCTTCGTGGAATTCGACGAGTACCAACCGGAACTAAGTGGATCTATGTGGGAAACAACTCCGAGAGCCGAAGTGAAAGGAATTGGCACATGCCAACCGAATATGCGTGGTGGACGCACTTTGTTCCTTCATGATGTGCTTTGTATGCTCCGGAGATTCGTCGGAATTTAGTGTCCGTATTAGTGTTGGTTAAATTAGGTTTTAATATGAACTTCGTAATAGAGGTGTGAATTTGTTTTTGGATACAAATTACTATGGTTGTGGTTATTTTCTGGATGGTTTTATTGTATTAGATATTGATTATGTTAATACTAATGTTTGTTATTCCCTTCTCACGTCTCCTAATAAATATGATAATGATGTGAATGTGTGGCATGCTAGACTTGGTCACATTGGCCAACAAACACGTATGAATAGACTAGCCAAAGAGGGCTTGTTGGGTAATATTGAAAAAGTCGATTTGCCCATATGTAAGCATTGCCTAGAAGGGAAAACGACAAGGAAACCATTTGGAAAAGGAAAAAGAGCTGAATTTCCTCTACATTTAATCCATACTGATATCTGTGGTCCAATGAATGTGAAAGGAAGGCATGTGGCTGTTTATTTCATCACTTTTATAGATGATTACACTCGATTTGGATATGTCTATTTGATTTCTCATAAATCTGAAGCAATAAGTTGTTTCAAAAGTTTATGAACCTGGTAGAGAATCAATTAGACAAGAAAATAAAAGCATTGAGATCCGATCGAGGTCGAGAATATTTGTCTCGATGAGTTCAGAAAATTGTGTGATGAAAAAGGAATAGAAAGACATTTGTCTATTCCATATACTCCTCAACAAAATGGTGTTGCAGAGAGAAGAAACAACCCTACCGGAAATGGTTAGGTCCATGATGGCGCATGCTAACTTACCCATCACCTTTTGGAGTGATGCTTTGTTAACCGGCTGCCTATATACTTAACCGTGTGCCTTCCAAATCAGTTACTTCCACTCCATATGAGTTATGGACAGGTAGAAAATCGGACTTAAGTTTTCTTAAGCCATGGGGTTGTGCTGCCTACACGCATGAGTCCTCTCACAAGTTTGGGAAATTGGGTCCCAGAGAGGAAAGAAGAGTATTTTCATAAGATACTCGTAACACTCAAAAGGTATGTGTTCATAGGTGAGCAGGAAAGTGGGAGTATAACTGAGTTTGAATCACGAGATGTCACATTCTTAGAGGATGAATTTCCTAAGAAAGGCGAAATATGGGAAGATTGTTCCCTATTTGAAACCTTGGATCAAGATAATGACCTTAGTGGACTTCGTCCAAGTGGGAGTAATATGAGAAGTGATGAATTAAATTCAACTCATTCTCAATTGCAACCACGTGATGAGACGACATCATCATTACCTAATCCAAGTGGGAGCATGATGGGGGTGATGTGCAAAGTGTACAATCTCCCATACGGCGAACAAGTCGTCAAAGTATTCCCCGTCGACGTTTTGACATTGAAGGGGAAACTTTTATAGTTGCTCCACAAGATGAGGATGAGCCAAGAAATATTAATGAGGCTCGAATTGCCCTAGTAAGGAAAAAAATGGATTAATGCAATGGAAGAGGAAATGGAGTCAATGAAATCGAACCAAGTCTCGGGAACCGGTTGATCTCGCCAAAAGGACGCAGAGCTATTGGGAACAAATGGGTTCTCAAAATAAAGCGAAAGGCTGATGGCTCGGTTGAAAGGCATAAGGCTCGCCTTGTGGCGAAGGGGTATAATCAACAGAAGGAATTGATTATGAAGATACGTTTTCTCCCGTAGTGAGATTTACCTCAATTCGCATTATTTCGGCAATAGTGGCTAGTCTCGGATCTTGAATTACATCAAATGGATGTAAAGACTGCTTTCCTCAATGGAGAATTAGAGGAAGAAATATATATGGAACAACCCGTTGGTTTCATAGTGAAAGGCCAAGAAGAAAAGTATGTCGACTTTTGAGGTCGATATATGGTCTTAAGCAGTCATCAAGACAATGGTATATACGTTTTCATAATTCTATAATGGCATATGATTTTACAATGATTGATGAGGATCATTGTGTATATATATCAAAAGATCCAAGGATCAATTTGTGATCATATCATTATATGTTGATGATATACTAATTGCCGGAAGCAATATGGAGTTTGTTAAGACCGTCAAGAGTTGGTTGTCTTCCAACTTTGAGATGAAGGATATGGGTGAGGCTGCATACATTCTTGGAGTTAAGATTTCAAGAGATCGTTCGAAGAGATCGTTGTCTCTTTC
This sequence comes from Eucalyptus grandis, assembly GCF_016545825.1. Taxonomy (NCBI): domain Eukaryota; kingdom Viridiplantae; phylum Streptophyta; class Magnoliopsida; order Myrtales; family Myrtaceae; genus Eucalyptus; species Eucalyptus grandis. The sequence continues at coordinate 28,565,372 of NC_052615.1, read as the reverse complement.
GCAAGAAACTTATATAAACAAAGTTCTAGAACGGTTTCGTATGCAAGATTGTAAACCCATAGACACTCCTATTGCAAAAGGTGAAGGATTGAGCCATAGACGTGTCCAAGGACTCCACAAGAGAAGGAACAAATGAAACATGTTTCTTATGCAAGTGCTGTTGGGAGCTTGATGTACGCTATGATGTGTACAAGACCCGACATATGTTTTGCGCTTGGAATGGTGAGTAGATACCAATCCAATCCAGTCCAAAGACATTGGAAAGCTGTCAAAAGAATACCGAGGTATCTCAAGGGAACCGCGATTACAAGTTGAATTACCAAGGAAAGGATCTGCGACTTGAAGGCTATTCGATGCCGATTGGGGAGGAGATTTAGATGAAAAGAAATCTACCTCGGGATTTGCTTTCTTCGAGCAATGGCGCCATATCATGGAGTAGTAAGAAGCAAACCCGCATAGCCTTATCCACGATGGAAGCTGAGTTCGTGGCATTATCAAGAGAAGACAAGAAGCAGCTTTGGCTTAAGAGATTCTCGGATCATTTATGTGTTATTGAGAAAGCTGCAAATCCATTGTTGGTTAACTGTGATAGCCAATCAACTATAGCGTACACCAAAGATCCAAAGTATCATGGCAAGACCAAACATATAGATACCAAGTATAACTTTGTAAAAGATATGGTTGCACGAAATGATGTGAACTTACAGTACATATCTACGCATAGAATGGTAGCAGATCCTATGACAAAGCCAATACCTAGAGATGTGTTTTGTGGTCATGTAAAATCTCTAGGATTGCGTAGAGTCCGATGTACCGAATTGTAATTTCCCGAGTTGTTCACATTTATGAAATTTTGTTTTTCATTGATTAATGCCTATGAATCTTTGTATGATCTTTATGCATCTTAATACTTAGTGTATTATTTTAAGTTGAGAAGTATGTCGGACAGATAAAAGATTAGCCCACTCACACGGGTAATCGCCTCTGTTTACTGTGTGATAAATAGAGATGAGACTGATTTTAAGCTTATTATCTAGGTGATAATCGAGAGCTCAAGCTTAAAATACACATGTTGCCTTAACTAAGTGTTAAGATGAGGACATAATACTTGTGATGTCCGAAAGTAAAATACCCCACATATTTTACTTTATCTGTCTATGATGCCAGATGTGAGTTCTGATGAATTTTGTGATTGAGTAAATATGTGAACTCAAGTTAGACATTAGGTATGTCTGAACTATCATCTGTACGGTATTGAAAAGTGCAGACATACGCTCCATGGGAAAAGAGTTAATACCGTAATACGTATTTCATACTACGTATGCATGAGACGACCAATAAGAGTGTCAAAAAGTTTGATCTCAACTTTTATGATGTGTGAGACTCTTGAGGAAAAGAGTTCCTCAATTTTAGTCCCTCAGACTCTTACTTATTCTCAAGATTTCTATTTAGTGTTTGCTATCTTAGGATGTTGCCAATGGTCATGAGATGATTCGATCTAATGGGGCATTTCTAGAAAAGCAAGCTAGACTGAAATTGAGAGTTTGAAGGAAAGAGGAAGATCGATTTTGGAGAATCACATTGTAGTTTTTGTATTCACTGGTCGACCAATTATGATTGTTTTTGTGATAATTATAATTGTGAATACAATATATATCATTGTTTAAAAGAGATCAAGAGAGATATAAATGTGATCGATCGATCTAGGACGCATACTAAATCTACCGGAGTGTGACGCCCAATTATGAGCTGCTACATATTCCTAACGTATGATATAGAACGAGCTCTCAAAGTATGCTGGTCGCACGGATTATTCACCGGTATGAAAGTTGAAGAGAGGTAAAGAGAATCCTGTTCGGCCCACCATGTGCGAGTGGGAGATGAAGGCTTTATTTGATTTGGGCTTAAGGCCCGTCCGCCCAAGTTGGGCCCTGAAAGCCCGGCCCACGGGAATAGGGCCCGTGGAAAGAAGGGGTATAAAAGGGAGGAGAGAGAGAGAGAAAAGGTACCGTTTAATCAAAAGAAACAACGTACGCTTCTCTCCCTCCCGCTCTCGTTGTTTTTCCTCCAAAGGCAAACAAGGATCGCCGAAGGTGTTTTTGCTTCACCGGATCAGCGGGACTAAGATTTCTCTTCCTCCATTGGCGTCGGTGTTTAATCTGTGGCTAAAAGGTACGCTCGAATCCGTGGTGTGCTTTACGATCGGTGATGCGTGTTTTCCCGGGCTTCGTCTTCCGCATTGATTTAGGGGTTCGATTCGGTGTCGAATCCGGTTTTTCGGGGATCAGTCATTCCCTACAGTTGATAATGAAAATATTTTTTCGGAAATCATTTCATTTTCTATAAAATAAATAAACCCCTCACGCTACATTTGCATTCATCCTGCAAGTCATCTAGAGCCCATGCCCTAACGACCTTCCCATTCCATTTCGGTGATTCGCAAAACAAACTACATAGGTAGGGGGGAAGTAACCCTTATGAAAAAAAATAAAAGAATGGCAAGGCTGTTGTCATTTCAATGAATAAGATATGAGATGACACGCATCGATCGGATTGGAGGTCATGTGATCCAAGATTTGATTTGCAAGTCAAATGTCACAGCTTCGATTATTCAATTTATTCTCCGTTTTAGGAAACTTTGGCTGGCCTATAAAGAATAGGCTTAGCGAAAGAGTTGGTCCTTCGTCGGCGCCTTAAACCGAGCACTCCATCGGCTATAAATATAGGTCCATCCACCGTCCAAACCCTTTATTCTTTAAGCAAAAAAGAAAACATCACATGGCACGCTTGAATAATGCCACTAAAGAGACATTTCCGGATAATTTCTGTTTAGAATATGCTTAAATGCCGATATCATATTCTCTCTTATTTAACTCCACACGTCTTTCCGCTGGCCGAGCTTGCGCAAAGGCCACATGTCTTCAAGCATGTCTCTTTTGTTTAAAACCACTTCTTCGTTCCGTTTACGGATACTCAACATGGACGTGCAAGGCACGTCCACCCTTATCTTCCGTTGGATTTAAAACTCTCATGTGTTATGTATGAATAGAGAAAAGCAGTTGAATACCGAGCAATCAATCCATCTAATTCGAGTTTTCTTACGTTGGGGTTGGGCAACGGGATGGGATGGGATGGATGATCTTTCGTTTGTGCTTTATTTATGCGTTGATTCATTCCCAGATACAAAATGCATGTATGGCCAGATTGAATGTTCTCATATTTAAATGAATTTTGCTAACAAGACATTTGTTAAGCAACTGGGTAAGAAAATATTGCGATGTTTAATACACTCATTGTTCTTTTCATTCTACCATCGATGCATCGAATATCGAATATTTACTCATTGAACATGCAGGTGCCCAGAAATGGTCGATGACGATAATCTTGACGAGTAAGTGGCACACTAACAAAAACTATTGAATCTATCAATTCGAGTTTTACTTTTCTTTTCTTTAGGGCTATTTTTTAATGTATAGATTGGAGGAAACTTCTTATAGTCATTCCTCTTGAGTGAATTACAAGTTATAAACGTCACTCATGTGCAAACTAGATAAAAATGTGAGCGATTGACTCGAGCAGACTTAGTTTAGAGGACGAAGGGTTTTTTTTTTTCCCTTGTCACATTAACTCTCTGAGCTTATTTTCAGTCTGTGCTCTTAAATAGAAGTCCTAACATACTTTGACGAACTCCAATGCTCGAAACTTCATGGAAATCTCAGGAAATGTGATTTTTCAAACCTTTTCCCTTTTCCCTGTGTTTCTAGAATCGAATTCTCCATCACCGGTCACCGCACGTCAAGGACCCATCTGGTTGCCTGCCTTTTACGGCTTTAAGTCGCAAAGAGAACCCGGGGTCAAGAAGTTGTGTCAAAGTCATATTTCCATAATAGACTCAAGGAAAGCACCTTCAGATGAGCAATATCAACTGCCACGAAAGTGTGCAAGATGACTTTTCTGATTTGATAACATTTGATAATGAAAAGTCGCGAGTATCTTTTTTTAATGACTCTTGATTTAACAGTACCAAAAAAAAGGAAATTCGGAATATTGGTGTGTAAAAAGCTCAGATGGTGCACACCAAAACGAAATTTTCTCATATCAAATTTGAGGAACATTTGTACTCCTAGAACCGCCCTCTTTCGTACACATACTCACTGGACACCGAGTCATAAAATATGTATTTCCATTCGCATGGTGTTGTCATATTCTTATCCTTCGAGTCGTTATGAATTGGTCTGAGCTCGGGTTGGTACAACGATAAGTCATTTTCATTAAATATTGGCCATAGCTCGCCTAACTTTTGTTGGGATTTGGAGCTAGTCGTACTCGTGCTCCCTGAATTCAGATTTCTCTAATTGAAATCATGTCGTGCTCGAATTATGACCATATATCGTGCTTAAAAGTCAGAGGCCTTAAATTTCGGACAGCATCAGGACATTACCCGATGATTAATGTGGTGTACAACCATCGTGAATTACTTTGGTCTGCTTTCTAGTATGGCAATTGCAATAACATCTTTTCAAGAAGGAAACTAGCTTCCTTAATTCCTGTAAAAGGAAGGATCATTATGAGTTTAAGTTCAACCGGCCCAACCTAATGGTCTCTCCAATGTGGGCAAAATTACCAAAATAATTATAAATCTACTGCAATTTTTAAAATTCAATGCTAAATCCTTTTTTTTTAATTCAATCCTAATTTTTTTTTTCAATTCATTCATAAACCTTTTTTGTAATTGTACCAATTCGGTCAACAGTCAATTTTGACCGATCAACGCCCGGCCAACGTTGACATAGACAAATTTTTTAATAATGTTTTATTTTTTATTTTTTTGAATTTTTTATTTTTCTTTCTTTTTTTCTTCTTCTTCCTTCTTCGTCCAGCTGGCGGCAAGCACTGACGAGGTCCGCCTTGTCGGCCACTAGTGAGGGCACACCTCACTTTATGATGTTGAGGCCACCCTCATCATGGCTAAGCAAGGCCATGACCTACCCATGGCCCATGAGGCTCAACCTTCACTAGATTTAGCAAGGGCGAGTCTCATCCAGCCAATGGCAGCCCTCGCCCATGACTAGCGAGACTTGACCCTCACCATATCCGGCCCAACGAGCAACCTAGATTAGGTCGCCGAGCCATGGCCAAGCTTCCCAGAGGGTTGGCAAGGTAGCAACTAGTCAAAGGAAAGAAATAAAAATAAAAATCGAAATAAAGTTAATATTATTAAAATATTGTCCAAATTAGCGCCGTAGGTTAAAATTAATTGGATGGACTTAATTGATATAATTACAAAAGATTTAGAGTTATATTGGCGCAAAAAAATGTTTAAAGATGAATAAAAAAAATCGTAATAGGTTTAGGATTTTTTTGATAATTTATCCTTTCGACATGCGATCCATAACTGCACACGATCGAAAGGGGGAAGCAATCAATGAGTTTTTGTGAATTATTGTGCGACTCTATCTCCATGGGGTGGCACCACTAGCCTGCTCGTTGGGGATGGACCACGCGTGGTTATGGTCGATTTTAATGTTCTGCCTGACTGGATCTTGAACTAAATGTTAATAACGTTGTAGGACGATGATGCTTCCTTCGATTTATTTTATTATATAAAATACTTATGCACCAACCACCCGAAAAAAAGTACACGCATTGCAAGTGAATAAGGTAATGGAAAAAGTTGACTAAGGGTGCGTTTGGGAAGACTTTTGGGAAAGTCTTTACGAAAATGCAAAGGCCTTTGAGTTAAATGTGTTTTCCAAAATGCAAACCGTGTTTGGTAAATTGTAATTTAAAAGTTCTTTGTGAAGTACCTTCGAGTAAAATGGTGTTTGGGGGACAAAGGACTTTTGTGAAAAAAAAATTATCAAAAGAAAAATAAAAAAAATAAAAAAATGAAAACCAAGAAGGGCAAAGGCGGCATCCGACGGCCTAGCCGACCCCCGGCGACCTCGGCGACCCACCGCGCCGCGAGAGGTCGCCGGCGACCCATCCGGTCGCGCGTGAACGTTGCGCGCCGTGGTCGCACCGGATCCGCGACCGATGGGTCGCGCTGAAGGTCGCGACCTCCGCGGAGGTCGCCCGAAGCATGGCCGACGACACGGATCCGGTCGCTACTGCATCCGCGTCGCGACCTCCGCGAAGGTCGCTGGGCCGGCGACCCATCTCGGTCGCGCCGCAAAGGTCGCGACCGGATGGGTTGCGCGAAGGTCGCGACCTCCGCGGAGGTCGCCCTGGCTCTGGCCGGCGACGCACCGCGTCGCGACCTCTCGCGAAGGTCGCCCGAAGGTCGCGGCCGGCGACCCATCCGGTCGCAGCGCGAAGGTTGCGGCGGCGACCGGATTCGCAACCAAATGGGTCGCAGCCGCGACCTTCGCGGCGACCTCTCAAGCGGGGTCACGCGACCTCGCCGAAGGGTTGTGCGGCCGCGGCGGAGATCGTGGTGCGGCGGGTCGGCGTGGCGGGCGCGACAGTCGCCGGCGATTGCGTGCCCTTCGTCGACAACTGCTCACGAAGAAGAAAGAAGAAGAAGATGAACAGTTAGGGTAAAAAGGGAAAAACGAAAATCAATGGGGACAATTTGGGAAGGAAGTTTTTTTATTTAAGCTCAGCTCAAGATGCCGAGAAGCGCTGAAAGCCAAGGTAGCCCCCCACCTGCCTTGGGCTTTCAGCCTTGGGAATGCTTGGCATTCCCCAAATGGGGTTGGGAAATTTTTACCAAACACCCACAAATTAGCCGAAAGGGCTTTGAGGGTTCAAAGTGGCTTGCAAATGCCACTCCCAAACGCAGCCTAAGTAACGAAGAAAACAGCTTTTGAAGATTTGATCAATTTTATAAAAGTGAATTCAGATTTTCTAAAAGTTGGAAAGATTCTATCATAGAAAGAGTGATTTTTTTTTTTTTTAAGAAACCCTTTTGGTGGTCTCGTCAATTTTTTTTAAGTTACGACTTTATTCGTAATTTAGGAATAGACAAAAACACAAATTCATTTTGACAACTTATATGGGGCTTTCATGAAATCTCTGGATAAAATGTTTGAGGTTTAAAACCTCACTGAGAATTCACTTTGTATTTAGTAGAGATTGAGCGAGCTTACCAAGAGAATATAGCGTTAATATGTTTTTAACAATTGGAAGCATGGATAGAATCACTCAAAAAATAAATCCCTTTGATAGAATACTTGTTTGGAATATTATCCAACAATACAAGGTTATATAATAAGGGAAATTACTCAAAAATTCATAAATTTATTAAATAAAATTTAATTCAATGCTAAACTTTCTAATTTAGCCTACATAGCCATAAATATTTTAATAATTTTTCAATATAATTCATTCTGTTAATTTAAGCCGGAAAATGCTTGCATAGAGGTCCAATAAGTGCTTCCCATCCTTTCTACTAATCGTCTTTCGTTTTTTTTTTTTTTAATTGTCGAAAGTCTTTCGTGATGTGCAAGAAATAAATCCAAATTGCATGATTCTACAATTTTTATAAAATTATCTGATTTTTGTTTTTTCATTTTAACCTTTTCGTTTTCTTGTCACTGTTCTTCTTTATGTCTCCATCATCTTTGTACCGACAAAAAGACATCACTGTTCATTCTCATTTTTCTCCTGCCCTACCGTCCCCGGCAAAGGCTGGGCGGTGGACCCGGGGGGACCTCGGCGATGGTCGGAGACCCTCACCCAGGCCTGGAGAAAGTCTGCGACTCTCATCGGAGCCTCGGCGGTGGCCGATGAACCTCGCCGGCGCCACTATTTTCTGCCTTACAGAAAATAACTGATCATCATCTTCAACTGGATTCATCTTCGGATGCTTCCCCTGGTGGCTACAATGGTGAGGAAGTTCAAGCTGCAGAGTCCGCTGGCCCTGAGCTCATCATCTCCGTCGCCCCCCACGGACGAAAACCCGATGACTCGCTGATACATGAAGACATCTCCACAAGCTCCAGAAGGACCTGCTCCGCAGGATTCGTCTATGGAGTTGATGACCCCACTGCCTTAAGAAGCCCGATCTCGATAGGGATTCGGGGATAGCATCAAGGTATGGGCAAAGGCTAGCCGGCGATCCCGAGGGCTCGGCGATCCTTGCTGACCATTTCCGACGATCCTTTCTGACCATTTCCGGCGCTGACGGATGGCCTAAAAAGAAGATGAATAATGAGGAAAGAGGAAAAAAATATTAATAATTCAGTAACGAAGAATTATAATTAAATTGACTAAATTAATAATATTATGACTAAATCAGAATTCATATAATAGATTTAATATGTTTTGGGGACTTCCTCAACGTAATTAAATCATCTAGATAGGGGCACAACCTAGCTGGCTATCACCGAGGCCTCAATGATCTCTGCCGACCATTTCCGGCGCAGGTGGATGGCCTAAAAAGAAGATGAATAAATAATAATAATTTAATAACGGAGAAGGAGATCAGGAACAATATAAAAAAGAAAGAAAGAAATCAAAAAGTTTACAAAATTTCTCATAATGAAGATGTTTTGAGGGGAATGGTACACAATGGATCCCTAACCATATAGGACGGCACTAGGTGGACAAAATTAGAAAATCATTGAAAAAGAATTAATTGTATTTGCATAATTTAAATTTTAAAATTAAGTCGGAATTCACATAATAGATTTAATATGTTCCAAGTAATTTCCTTAATATAATTAAATCCGGTCCTAGGAAGCGTTCGGTTAACCTAGAATAAGATTTGACAAACAGAAAATTCAGATAAACTACTCTAGAAAAGCACCCTAAGACTTTTTTGCCATTTTGCTTTCTTTCTTACATTGTTATGCAGTCTGAGGCAAAGAAAGAGGAGTTGCCTAGCGTTTTATTCAGCTTGATCCGCATATCTTTGCTCAAGGTGGGTGACTAAACATAAGAAATATGCGGCTCTATATGAATGGATGAAAATGGACAATACATCAAGCGAATTTATACTAGAGTGTCACTATATAATATAATAACAATATCCTTTCTAGCACTTGTTATTATGCAAATATATAAACTACACCATTTCATTATAAAAACATATATTAGTTAAGTGGTTATGCAAAAATATTTTTCTTTTCAAAAAAGGCTTCAAATCCAATTTTAAAGCAAGTTCGCTCGGATTGGGTTTGATTGAATTGGTTTTTTTGTGAGTAAAATCAATGAATAATTTAGACTCTTGGAATCATAAATCGAACCGATCCTAAGCCCTTAAAATAGAAAAGTTGAAATTGAAGTAATTCTCTCCTAGAATGGGCCTAAGCTGATTAATCCACGTCAGTTTCAGTCATATTCTTGAGTCGAGTTGGATTCGGTGCTTACTCCTAACAAGAGAGTAATCGGAAAAATTAACCTCGATCCAAATTAGAGATACGTTAAATGATGAATAAAACAATCAATTCACGAGACAATCGCTCATCGGTGGACTAATCCCCAACTTAATTGAACTCTCTACGGAATCAGCCAACAATTCCGACCCTTGGAATTAGAAATAGAAACAATCCAAAGTCCTCGTAGCTGGATATCAAACCGAAGAACCACCCCTAAAATAGGCCCTAGTCGATTATAATAAATCAGTTCAGTCCCATTCTCCAAGCAAGTCGAATACGACGATCACTCTCAATGATACGGAATTGGGAAAAATTAATCTTGATCCAAATTGGAGGAAATGGTAAACAATGAATAAAACAATCGCTAATGGGTTGACCAATCCCCAACCTAATTCAACTCTCGCCGCCGAATCAAAGCCATATCTGATCTCTCTCTCGGGGTCAAAACTCTCGACACCGTCATCCACGAGTTTTCCCAACTTGCGCCAACTAATGCTGACCAATTTTTTTCACTTAAATAATAAAATCAGGGAATAGTCTCTCTCTCTCCCTCTCCCTCTCGAGATCCTGGAGCCTCAGCCTTCGTTTCCACGCTCTCTTCAGATCACCCACCCCCCCTCGATATCGATCCATCCATCGGCGAGTTCAGAGCCACAGAGAAACTCCGGCCGATCGAGATTCGAACCCGCGCACGCGCCGAGAGCGACGGCGGCAGGTGAGAGAGCTCGAGAGCTCGAGAGAGAGAGGGAGGGGTTGCGTGCGACTGCGCGTGGACGGAGTGAACGCGGCGGAGATGAAGTACTTGATCGAGGTGGAGAAGGGGAAGGAGGCCAGGGACGGGAGGCCGTCGGTCGGCCCCGTGTACCGGAGCGTCTTCGCCAAGGACGGCTTCCCCCCGCCGGTGCCCGGATTGGAGAGCTGCTGGGACGTCTTCCGGTGAGTCGTCGTCGTCGTCGTCGTCGTCGTGGGGTTCGGTTGGGGCTGGATGAAAGGGGGCGCGATGATGAGGTCTTTTGAGTGTGTGCGCGCGTCTTGTTGCCTGGTGCGAAGTGGGAGTGAGTTTCTTCCGGCGAAGTTCAGTTGTCGATTCCGGTTCGAAATTGGATCGTTTTGTTTTGATTTGTCCTTAAAGTTTGTTCTTTTAGTATGCGTATGAAGTGAAGTGCTTCAGATTCGATGCTCTCTTTCTGCAATCCATAGTGTTTCCGTCGAATGCGAAGACCTGCTTGCATGCGTGATTCCGATCGGTTACTTTAGTGAAGCAGTTCATTTCATTGGAGAGACCTAACAAGTCTTTGATTCTCTCTGGCCTGGTGCTTCGGTAGAGCGTGTATTTTGGTTAATTCAACTGGTCAACTCGATCCTATTGATTGCCTTTGTTTTGTTTCGCTGAAAGTATTGTGCATAAGTGATTGTTTTAGATGTGATGCTTGTGATAGTAAATAACATCCTTCTACAGGATAACCGTCGAGAAATATCCCGATAACCATATGCTCGGTCGACGTGAGATCGTGAATGGAAAGGTACAATCGTGGTTAATTGGTCGTTTTTGCTGCATTGCTTGCTATTCCTTGCCTTGATATCTGGACTGTTTGAGAGCAGGCTGGAAAATATGTGTGGCAAACATACAAACAAGTGTACGATAAAGTGATCAGAATTGGGAATGCTATCCGGAGCTGTGGTGTTGAACCGGTAAAACATACTACCAATAAAACTGCCGGTGTTGAATAATATGTTGTGTGTTTTAATTGTTTCGTTTCTGTGACACAGAGGGCGAAATGTGGAATTTACGGTGCCAACTGCGCGGAGTGGATTATGAGCATGGAGGTCAGTGGATCCCTTCAAACATATTATTAGACTTATAGCTTGTTTGCAAACGTGACCTGTCTTGGTAGCATGAAGTAAGAATTGGCACTGGAGCCTGGAGGATAGTCCTGCCAAATCTCATGCCATCTGATTCACTTTCTGGGTTATTAATGCCAAAATTTATTTAATGTTTCCCAAGTTGAGATATCCAACAGTCTATTAGCAAAGGGACATGTCATCTTTTTTTTCTTTTTTCAATTGATACATGTCATCTTTGTTGACTGTAAGAAAATTACCTCGGATTTGAGTGTTGCTTGTGGATCTCCATCCTTTGCACCGTCTTGAAGTTTGTCAACTTTTTTCTTTCTGTAGACATGTACAACTTAAAAGAAAGAAAACAAAAGAAAAAAAAAAAAAGAACGCTGAGTGGCACAATGAACAGCAGTAAAAATTGAAGCAAGATCCAATGTCTCCTGTAAGGTCTGATAATTACAGAGTAAAAGACTAGTGTAGCCAGGTATGAATTGGAGTCTGCAAAGGGTATTTAATATGAAATTTGAATCAGCACATCTTACTCAATACAAGTACTTCTGGTCACCTGATAAATTAACACCTTCATTTAGTCACTTGAAGAATGGCATCCTTTGATGCCAGAATCAATCTGCATACATGCAAAAGATTTGCTTCAAAAAGCATAGGATGTCGTGAAAACCCTAATTGAAAAGGTCTTGCCAAGACGTTATAAGTTTAGATTGAAACGTGATCACTCAACAAAAGATGGGAATATATACTTTATTGGGATAAAAAAAAGATGCATTTTGTTAAGTGAGATTTTGGATTCATATTACGCTGCCGGTTAACTAAGCGAAGAAACCACTGAGTTTTTAAGTTTTTTTGTCCTGGTTTTCACTTAAGATTTAAATTATTTAAGAAATACCGATGAGTAATGAAGTAGATTTTATGGTTTTATGATGTGCATGTAGAATCAATAGTGAGCAGGGGCAACAGAAATAAGTTGCCTATCATTAGAAACAGGATATTGCCTGCTCAAAGTTCAACTGCTTTTATTGTATTTTAAAATCATGGGTAAGTGCCTTGGTGTTTTAGACTTGTAATCTGTTTCCACAGGCACTTTAAATGCTTTTGTGTCATGTTGAGTGTTTGTGGTTCGTCTCTGTTGTGTGGTAAAAGCTGCTTGTCATTTTAGATGTGTTTTCTCATTTGAAGTTGTACTCTGCTGGCTCCAGAATTAATTGATTCCGAAACTACTGCAGGCTTGCAATGCTCATGGGCTCTATTGTGTTCCTTTATATGACACATTAGGTAGGTATTTTCCTTCTGATATAAATTGTGTAATAACATAGAGACGGCAGGTTTGGAATGGTTTTCAAGCATTTTGGGAACACATGTGACCAATATCCACTGATGAGTGCATTCATTGTCAAGAATATTTTCATCACTAACTTTATAGTTGATGCAAAATGAATAATTTGTGCTAGTTCATGCCTTTTTCTTAGCGTGATATTACCGATAGGTTTTTCTCAATGACAATGTGTTTTCCCATCAATTTGCAGGTGCTGGTGCCGTTGAATTCATTATATGTCATGCTGAGGTTTCAATTGCTTTCATAGAGGAGAAAAAGATTGCTGAGGTTAAAATTTTAATCTAATTCAGTTGTTTTTCATTCTTAGCTATTTCATGGAAAATTCCACAACTATGTACACTATAATTTCCTGATAAGTAAGAAATTGATAATAATGTGTTTTCTGAACTTATTACGATAGCAAGAATGTAGCTAATCAATTATGGTGAATTTGCTCTGGAAATATTTTCTTGTTTAATTGCCACCTATTTGGTTCCCAGCGCTGTATATTGTTAATATGATAGTGGCATGAGAACTCAGGTTTTGATGGAGGCATCTTTTCTTCGTTGATTATTATTCAATCTTTCTTTGTACATACAGGTATTGAAAACATTTCCCCGCACAACAGAGTTCTTGAAAAGTAAGTTATTAAGATGATCGACTTTCTTGATACCTATACTTGTGGAATGCTGGATTTTTATCAAGTCTTCCATGTTGTAGCACTCGTGAGCTTTGGAAAGGTAACCCCCGAACAAAGGCAGGAAGTTGAGAAGTTTGGTTTGGCTATATATGCTTGGGATGATTTTTTGAAACTGGTCAGTTTTCTTATCCATGTTCTTGTTCCGTTGGTCATTGAAATTTGCTCTGCTTCTTTGTGTCATCAACTGCAAGGGATGTTCATATTTCGTTTAAGCCAAACCTTTACTTCTTCATGTGAGAAATTACAGTTAAAGTCAGCATTTTTCGTCTTTATCCTTGGAAAGCTATATATAAGGGTTCCCACTCTTCATGTTCATTATCAATGCAGCCTTTCCTAAAGCTTTCTAACTGACATTTTTTCTCTTTGGACATCACAAAACTTTTGTGCTTGCAAAACGAATTGTAGCTTTAGGAAATTTTTAGCTGCTTTCCTCCATAGTGCCTCTGTGTTGTGTCTCTGCGTGTGGGGTAATTTTGTGAGGTTAATCTAGCTCAATGGATAGTTTGATGCATTTCTGTGCTTTCTATTAGTTGTTCAGTAGTAGATCCATTCTTATAATGCATTAGAAGTTTAAGTGACCCCTACGCTTCTCCGAGTTGTCTATTGAGGTTTTATTATACCCTTGTCAGTTAGATATGACAAGGGTGTGGATTCGTCCCAATGGCAATAAAATTTATACTGAAGCTCCTCCAACAGAAAACCATCATATGAGTGATCTGTTCAAAATTGTGTTCCCATACTAGGTTCCAAGTTTTTGCTTTATATATTCTTTTATCCCAAACCCAAATGTCTCACAACTAAATACAGAGATGAGTCAACCAGATACATTTCCATACTCTCTACCAAGTTGAGCTTGAGAAATATTATGCACTGAAAGCTGTTAGATTGTTGTAGTTCTGTTGAGATAAGAACAATGATCAGTGCTGCAACTTTTGGTCTGGGCGGTGTGGACCTTTCCGTCTTTGTATCTTTTGCACATTGTAAACTTGAAGGTCAATGTAGAATCTGCTTTGCCTGGTTTATCTTTTGGCTGCTTTTGAATTTGATGGCTAATATTTGCTTACATTTGCTCACCGGTGCTAAATAGAACTCTGATGGATCTGTATTCAGTGTGTCTAGGCTCATTGACACTTTAAAAAAAAAAAAGGATAGCTTGAGTGAATACTGCATCTCATACATGCATGCCTTTCAACTTCTAAAATGAAAAATTTGCTTTGCGATTGCTTAATTATAGTAGCTCCAACATCTGCTGCCTACCTTCACTTGCAGGGAGATAATCAGCAATTTGAACTTCCTGCCAAAGAGAAAACAGATATATGTACGATCATGTATACTAGTGGAACAACTGGTGATCCAAAAGGTGTAATGATTTCTAATGAGAGCATTGTCACTCTTATAGCTGGAGTGAAGCGTCTGCTAGAGAGTGTCAATGAAGAGGTAAGCTTTTTCCAGTTTCAAGTCCAGATCTGCTGAAGAGAGCAAACATTTTGCAACCAATTGCAGCTTATATGATTTATACTGTATGATACGAACATTGAAGGGTTCATTTAGTTTTAACACTATATCTTCTTACTCTGACAGCTCCACCAGAAGGATGTGTATTTGTCGTATCTTCCACTGGCCCACATCTTTGATAGGGTGATTGAGGAGTGTTTTATACATCATGGTGCCTCAATTGGATTTTGGCGTGGGGTAAGGATACTGACTATGATACATTACACCTTGCTTTTTAGGAAAATCATATACTGAAGATTTACTAAGGCTTTTTGGCAAAATAGCATGGTGGTTGATGGAAGTTTCATTGTTTGTCTTGGAATTTTTCTTTGCTACATGGGACACAGAGTGAAATCTTTCCAATTATTGTGATTGAGGATATTTTTTCAGTTACAATTTTTTTTTCCTTCTTTTACCAATAAAGAATTTGTTGTCACGGTTGCTCATGTCTTATTTGTTCCAGGATGTTAAGTTGTTGATTGAGGATATTGGAGAATTAAAACCAACTATTTTCTGTGCCGTACCCCGTGTGTTAGATAGGGTATACTCAGGTAAAATTTTCTTCTCATCCAATTCACTTAGTCTAATAACTTTACTAATGTCTATTTCATGGCATTTGATATTTCAATTTGGATTACTTCTGCCTTCATGAATGTAGAGACATAACATTGGACCGTGCGTGTGCAAAATCATTTTACCTAAATGCTCCTTCGAGACTTAACAGAAGTATGCCGATTCATTAACAAATGATTGCTATGCAAGCAGGGTTGAATCAGAAGATCTCTGCTGGTGGTTTCTTAAAACATACATTGTTCAACTTTGCATACTCATAGTAAGTTCTTTGTTAAACTTTTTATTTTACTTGTGGGAGTGGATAAAGTTCCTTGGGCATGATAAAGATAAATTTATCATATGTTTATCCAGTGTGCTTCTATTTGCTTCCTTGCAGAATGTTTTAATGTTTGGGTCCTGTTTCTTCCAATGGAAATTTGGCTTATTGATTGTTTCCACTGTATACCTAGAAATGATTTCCTCGGATGTGTGATTGTCCAGAATGTTGCAGGCATCAAATGGCTTAATGATGACGACGTCTCCCAGTTAAGACTTGCTGGGTGACATGACTAGTAAATTAGCCGATTGTATCTCAGATTCCAATTTTTGAGATCTCTTCCTATAATGTTGGACTGATGAGGTTGACAACCTGTCCAATTATGTCTAGGATCACAATAATTTCTCTGCTTAATTTGTTGATGTCTTTGCCTCTCTTTTATGCTTGGTTTTTTATACTGAATGGATTGCTGCATTGTACTTTCATATCTGATTATAATTTATGCTCATAAATTTGCTGTAGTAAGTTAAATAGCTTGAGGAAGGGGAACAAATATGGAGAGGCAGCTCCTTTATTTGACAGATTTGTCTTCAATAAGGTGATCAAAATAGACTTGTAGTGCACATTTCTAATTGTGCTTCCCAACCTTATATCCAACTAAATCCTGACGTTTTCAAATTCTCTGGCTTAACCATATATCAGGTGAAGCAAGGGCTGGGTGGAAATGTACGACTGATTTTATCAGGGGCAGCCCCTCTATCTAACCACGTAGAAGCTTTCCTTAGGGTGGTTACATGTGCGCATGTTCTACAAGGATATGGTATGAATGAATTGCTCCCTCTTTGTATGTTTTACATGTTCTGTCTTTTTCTTGTTGATTCTAAACTTCAAGAATTAATCATTGTTAAAATTGCAATATAGCAAGAGATAATAATAGCAAGAATTAAGCTCTCAAAAAGATGGATGATGGCGAGCATACCGTGTTATCCTGGGATTACTTTTTCTCTTAATACTTGTAGGTCTGACTGAAACCTGTGCTGGCACATTTGTTTCACTACCAAATGCGCACTCAATGCTTGGCACAGTGGGCCCTCCGGTCCCTAATGTTGATGTTTGCTTGGAATCTGTTCCTGAAATGGGATATGATGCCCTCTCAAGCACCCCACGAGGAGAAGTATGTGTGAAGGGGAAGACCTTATTCAGTGGTTATCATAAACGGGAAGATCTGACTAAAGAAGTCGTGGTGGATGGATGGTTTCATACAGGTATCTGTAGCCCTCTTCTTAGATTTAGTGAAAGTTAACCTGTGCCATTCAGAGTCTCTTAAGTCAAAATGTATGGATGTTTTGAATCAGGGGATGTTGGCGAGTGGCAACCTGATGGAAGCTTGAGAATAATTGACCGCAAGAAAAATATTTTCAAGCTTTCACAAGGAGAATACGTTGCTGTTGAAAACCTGGAAAACATTTATGACCTCGTTAGTGCTATTGATTCGGTATGCTTCCTTAGTCTTCTGTTTTCTTCCTTTTGGCATTTGATTTGTGTCTTACATTTTTATGCAAATTTCCTATTTCATTAGGTACTGATGAGCTTGATACATATTTACTGCTATATCTTTCGTGGAGTTATTCCTCCTGTTTGCTTTTACCTTCTGAAGTGTGGTGTCTTATTGTCCTGTTGACTGGAAAATCAGTCACTATCAATTTAAATTGCGTGTGACTCAGATCATAGCAATCCTAATGATTACTGGCTCCTACATTCTTTGAGAATTCTATGGCTTAGATAGATAGATACCCTCTCGTGGGCATCGAAAGGATGTAAACACACAGTTCCATGAAGATATTACCCGTCCTATCTGTCCTACATGGTTTTGGATCTAGCAGGATGATTAACATGTCAGTTTATGCTTTCCACTGCCAATGCCATCTGCTTTCAGAATTGCACTTATACATTGGTTCGATCCTGAATGATCTTAGATATTTGTCATTTTTCATGACTTTTGACAAGAATTTCTACAAGCTGCTCATTACAGTGTTATGGTAGTAAAATGTCTACTGAAGTAGTGGTGCATTCTGGTCAGAATACATTGTATTACGTTCCCCTACCACAAGAAATGCAGAAGTGCACAACCTAATCCAAGTTGTTTCCCTTGCCATTCTATAGAGACTTAAAATGTTTGATCAAAGGCGCAGTTAAGATCTTACTACTATTTTCTGACCTACTCTTTTTTTTTTTTTTGGCCAAATACTTGTCATCCCTTAAACATAGGCTCGTTGTGTCTTCCAGCTCCTCATGAATTATCAGCATTTGCTCGTTTTATCTGACTGGTCATTTTGTTTTTCTTCAGATATGGATTTATGGTAGCAGCTTCGAGTCCTTCCTTGTTGCTGTGGTTAACCCCAACAAAGAAGCTCTTGAAAAGTGGGCTCAGGAGAATGGAGTTAGCGGGGATTTCAATTCTTTATGTGAAAATCCCAAAGCCAAGGAGTTCATCATAGGAGAGCTCGCTAAGACTGGGAAAGAAAAGAAGGTTCCGAGTTATATTGGTTATGCAGAAACATTTTCTTTCCTGTCTTCGGGCATCTTTCTAATACTAAAGAGTTTTGTGCTTTGCAGTTGAAGGGATTTGAGTTTATTAAGGCTGTACACCTTGATCCTGTACCATTCGATATGGAACGTGACCTTCTCACTCCTACGTATAAGAAGAAGAGGCCTCAATTGCTCAAATACTATAAGGTAGCTCTTAAAAACTAAGACAAAGGTCTTATTTTTCTGTTATTTTTATTCATTTCTCAATCACTCTTGTACAACATGAAGTTAGTGGAATCTCGTCATGATGCGCAAGACGCTGTTTCTCTTAAATTTGTGTGAGATGTCTCTCTTTAAGATCGAATGTTTGATTGGGACAATCATATGTCTGTATGAGTTCTCGCATGTGCAGTTGCCAGTCAGCTGTTTTAGAAACATTATTATGCTTTATCTTATGATTTATTCTGACAATCTCTATTACCAAGAATACTAAATTAAACTTTCTTGCAGGATGTCATTGATAAGATGTACGAGAGTGCAAACAAGCCTAGTGCCTGAAGCGTCCTCGTCTGCATTCGTGGCTATTTAACCTGTACAAGAGTGCAAATAAGCTGAGTTACAGAAGTTTCGTTGTCTGCCTTAATGGCTGTTCCCAGCATTCATTTCGGAGACTGTACATATGTTTATTTGAACAGCTGATATGTTTCCAGCTGGATCGTTTACTCAAACATTATAGTTGTATCGTTTACACAATACCATTACAAAGAAGTGATGCTTTGGAACTCATGAAGCTCCACAGGCCATTGTACGGTTGTCCTTTGCTATTTTGTATCATTAATTGTGTTTCCGTACCTGTTTTGAAGCGTCCCATTAGCCAGTTGCTATAGTTGTTAATGTTCTAAAATTAGAAATCTAGAAAACCGGCCGTGGCAATGAGCAATTTATGAATTTGCTAATAGGTCAGGGTTGCGCTCTCCCTTGGAACGAGGGAAAAAATAGCGCAAATTGATGAATTGCCCAAACTGAGCCGGTTTGAAAATATCAGAATATAAGGTGAGAACAAGGAATAGTATAAGGGGTAAGTATGAAAATGGGAAAATTATAAAAAAGAAAAAAAGTCTTAAATGTACCACAATTGTGTTAATTTAATCGTTTTTTTTTTGCTAATTTAGGCTTAATTTTTTTGCATTAGTATTAGTTGAGTCTATTAGATCAGTTTTGGTTGGTTGGCGTTGATGTTGATGTGGCACTGCTGATGCTTATGTAGCATGTTTCAAATAATATTTTAATAATTTTTTTGTCTTTTCTTTTCTTAATTTTTCCCCCTTCTCCTAGAGCAAGCGAGGGTTGCCGATCATAGGCAATGGCATCTTGGCCCTTGCCGGCGAGGGCGTGGGCGCGCACCCCCTCGTCTGATTTGGTCAGATTTGGTCAGGTGAGGGCAAATTGAGTGAGGGTGTTGCGGCCTCACTCAACTAGGCAAGGGTCGAGACATCCTTGCCTAGAGACAATGAGGGCGTTCTAGCCCTCGCCTTGGCTGGCGAGGGTCGACCGGCAACTCTTGTCAGCTCCAAGGGAAGGGGAATGGGGAAAAATTAAAGAAAAGCAAAAAAAATAAAAAAAAATTCAAAAAATTATTAAAGTATTATTTTAAAAGTGTCTTATCAGCATCGGTAGTGCCATGTCAACTTGGGTAAGTTAAAATTGGCCGGATAAGCACGAATGCAAAAAGTTAAAGACTAAATTAGTTAAAAAAGAGAGTTAAGAACTAAATTAGCACAATTGCAATAGGTCTATAATTTCTTCTTTTTTATAATTCTCTCGTATGAGAACATGACTAAAAATTGACCAAGCGTTGCTTGTTTTGTTTGTTCTTTTTTTCCTGATTGGTCAGAATCAAGTTTTTGTTTTATTTTCATATTCTGATGGCAAATTAAATTATCAGTTAAAAAGTCAATCTCGTCAACTCTAATCTTATTTGATTGCTAACTTTGGATCACACTAAGAAAACCCACAAGATTCATTAGAATTCAGTTGGTTAAGTACTTACCATGGTGTTGACCCAAAAAAAAAAAAGTATTACCATAGTGGGGATTAACTTGCCCTAATAAAAGAAGAATGAATGATTGTTGTCCTTTCATTTGCATCTTATCTCAAGATGGAGGGATGATGATCTTTGTGGACTTTGAGATCCAGAGCACATCTATGCCCTAGTGTAGTTTTTACACCAATGTAAGTGGATTTCTAGTCGAGTATACTTGTTACAATTAATGCTTTCGAACTTCCGAAATGATAGTCAATTTGCTCAGAACAGATCCTGGCCCTCGAGTTTTGACAGAGTACGAATGCTTAAGCCGTTAAAAAGCATGGAGAACAGACTCGTGTGACGGGAATATCTGTCAAATTGTTGCAAAGAAATAAGAAACTGGGTCATCGCCAAGAACAGAAGTTACACAATTTCTTGCAGAAGATACAAGTAGTGTTGCAGAGCTTACAACATCATAAATAACACAACACAACACAACACAACACAAAACAGAGCCAAATCTTCTGTCTAATGCTAGAAAAGCGAAAGGAAAACCACTCTTTTGTAACCTGTTGTTGGGAAGCCATTCTTTTGACCTCTCAAGGTTTTTTCAACTCTTTCATCACCTTTATAATGTCCTCTATGTAGCATCAGGTGAAGTGGCAGGAGAAAGAGGATGAGCTCTGCTGCTTTTGCATTCTGTCTCTTCACACCTTTCTGGCCTTCCATCTTCTACCTTAGTTTATTCCAGTTTCATCCGACACCTCATAAGCACATTCCACTCAAGATGGTAATAAAACTAAATGGACAAGAAAAGCACTGATTTTTTTCTTCCAATGCCTATCCTACAGATGCACAATCCTTACACTACAACTGCGCAAACCTCTTCTTTTGTCTTCCGACTTCGGATTGCCGTTGTCATGTAGGTGATTCAATACCTATTCCAAAGTGTAGGTTGAGATCGAAACTGCTGCCTGAGAAGAAGAGTGGATATAGACAAACTCGAGGCTTTTTCCGGCTGGCAATGAGTGGAGCCACGAAGGGAAAGTGTATGAATCACCAGATTTTGTGAGACCCCAAACGGGACCATAGAGCTTGGATATGGAAAGCCAAAGGTTTTTCAGAGTTTTATCGGACTTGTTTGTTACAATAGTTGAGTATCTGTAGTAAGTTCTTCCGTTGCTGTTCCAAGAAGAGGTCAACTTCTGCTCTACAGCAACTGGACTAGTGATAGCTGCGAAAGGAAAAAATGTTCACGACAATGGAAAGAAAAATGCAAGATCAATGAATTGATATCGATCAAAACCATATGCCAGTGGAAAACAAATCACTTTTACTGCTTTGTGTTAGAACATTACATGAATGAATCTGATTTAGAAGTCGTACTAATCAGTGACGAATCTCTTTATTTTTTAGCACGGATGTCTCATCCAGTCATCACCATTTTTGCCCACTAATGTAAAACTTTTGCTTATTTCTTCTTTTGAGGATCAATGGATCAAATGATATTTTTGTTCAAGTTTTTTCCCTCTTCTTTTCTCGTTGAATTATACTTTTCCTTGCCATAATGGTTCTGTTACTATTAGTATGAATGATTTAAGTCGGATCTATGATGTAGAAGTTCCCACCAGAAAAGAAGAAACGTGAATGTGTTGATGCAATTATAGATAATTCAATTACCTGGGACTGGATTTGGTCGCGAAACAATCGGTTTTAGGGCAGGAAGCTCAACTGCAAAGTATATGCTTATTAGTCATAGATGAACAACCAGAGACATAGTCCAAGATGCTTCTTCTAATCAAAACAAAATTCGGATATGACATTCATTATCATGATTCGTTCACCTGGAAGAAGCTGGTTATATCCGCCGTGGCCTCCACTTAGCCTTGCAAGCACTCCGAAAAGAGGTGCATTGTTGTATGTGGCTGGCTCGGTTTGCTCATAGTTGTTCCTCTGGTCTGCAAAGTTGTCGTATGCATCGGGTCCGCCGACTATTGCACCAGTCAAGAGATTCGGGTCACTGGCCTTTCTGCTGAACCAGGTTGCATAACCTCCTCGGCAGCTCACGAATGTGGGGTTGACCTTAAAAGAGACAATTGAAGAAGCCCGATGGTGGACTTGCCTCGGGTAGTTGGCTCCATAACCCACCATGTAACTTGTCGCTCTCGGGTTGTCCCCAAGAATATAGTCCACCTGCAAGTTTAATGATTTAGGCTCCAGCAATTGATGGAATCTTCGCACTTTTATCTTGTCAATGCACTTGTTAGCTGAGTTCCTTATTGTATTTCTCATGAATTCATGAGGTTATGAGTATAGGAACAACACGTGTTAGTAAGATCAATGAATTAGCATTCGAATTGTACTTCACTATATCAAAAAGGTTTAAATTGAACCGGGAAAAGACGTGAGAGAGTCAACATACCTGTGATTTTGCAAACGAGACGAGTGCAGAAGGAGCGACAGCACCCGAGGAGCAGTGCAAGTTCCTTTTAGAAGACGCAAGGTAATCAGAATAGACGGTCATAAGGAACGAGGCACTGGTGACGAACTGCAAGTTGTTCCACCGCTGGCGGAACAGGAGACCGCCCGGTGTCCTCTGGACATTCCTAGTCCCTCTGCCGAGGCACGAGCACATAAAGTACTCCGCCTTCTGCTGGTACCTCTCGAACACCGGTGCATAGTGACCTGCTCTTCCTTGCATCAGGATCTGCAGTGGAAGCAACACACAATAACCCAGTTAAGCTTCCTCACGCAAACCACTATAACAGAGTGCTGTTGTTGCCTAATATAGAGGAATCATTTAACTGCATGATTACAAAACCGCCTATTTATCTATCCAAGATCGATTTTACTAACTCATCGAGTTTATCCTTCATCGAGCTAAGACTTCATCAAATTTGATTGAGAAACCACACAAGATCTGTGGTGAGTTGATGTCCACCAATATGCTAATTGAATGATAAGAAATCAACCCCTCATGTCTATAACTGCATATATCAGGATACATTCCATTAAAAAGCAATCAAGCTCCACAGAGCCGAGTGGCGATGAGCTACACAGGCATTATGCGACAACTATAATGCCAATGATCAACTAAACGAGACGAGGTGAGCCCAATGCGTACTATTCAATTTCATCTCTAGCCAAATGAATAAAATGGGTAATCAAGTGAGTGACAAGAGATGTGCTTGGTGTGTGCTGTGATTGAGAAAGAAGTGACCTTGGACACAAGCGTCTGAACACCGGCATACTTGACATCCCAGCTGAATTCAGTCATGGCCCATCAGTCCCACCGAGGGAGTCGCCATTCTTGCCCAGATACTCCAAGTAATATTGATTGTTTGTTGCTTGGTACAACCACGCAGCTGCCCACAAGAGCTCATCCTGCACCACCCCAAAAGAATCAACTAAGCCCATCTCAATGCTTTCCTTATGACACCGACATCCAAACCATCCCTTGACTTCGATTATTCCGTTTTGATCGAAACACACGATCGTACTGTAATCTCAAGTGCATATATCCATAGCTCACGATTCTCAGACGGATGAAATCTTGAAAGCAGCTGAAAATAAATCCAAAGCAGTACTACCCTGGAACTTATCAAACAGTACTCGAACTAATCACCATGTTCATGCATCCACCAGTTCTCTAGACATAAAAATGAACACTTAGAACCGGACAGTCGTGATGATGATGAGACACTCACGTTGTAACCACTGACGGATCGATAGTACTTCTGGGCCACGGTGATGCTGCTGTCGTATTTCCCTCTGTACTTGTCCGCAAACTCAAATAGCTGGAAACGAGAAGAAACAACAAGACACCCAAGCAAAGTCCCTTTGTCATTTTCCTTTCTCACCCAAGAAAAAAAAGAAAGAAAAATAGGAATTTTAAAGATAATTGTTCTGTTCTGTTCTTTTTTGGGCTGTGCAATTACAAGAATTAATTGGGTTTTTTTTTTTCCTGCAATTTAATAGAAGACGTAGGAAAATAATGCAAAAAAATAAAGTAAAAGAAAAAGAAAAAAGCTAGTAAAGGGCGGGTAGGCCGACGCCGACAGTGTCCCCTCACATGACAAGAGATAACAAAAGGACGACGAGGATCGCATCCTGTAGAACATCGGTACACGTGGACGGCCCAGATTCGGCGGTACGATTAGATTTTGTACGGTCCACAAGACGCTACGCGCGATAGGCGCAAAAAATACGTGCAAGATCCAAAACGTACGCCGAGCTTCATTGCCACCATTTTTATCTTAATTCTAATATTATTTTTTTACTCCCAAAATTTTAATATAAACTTTTAAAATTCGAATATGAATTTGTCCTTCATGTAGAGGTCTAAAACAAATAATTTGCTTTCAAATTCGATATTAAGCTAAGTCCCCTTTTTCTAGATTATTTGCATAGACCACTTAGACCCTATACACATGACAAGATAGTAGTATCAATAATTGCCATAATTTTGACTTTAAACCGACTGGTCCCTAATCTTTTGGAGGGGAAAAGGAGGCATCATGCTATAAAAGGAAAAAAAAAGGGTAGGAATCATTAGGGCCCAGGATCTATTCCATAATTACAAAAACAGTTTCTGTTTTAGGGATATTCATGTCACATTAATTGAAATAGAATACCATAAACAGATTAGCTTACACCAGCAGCTTCTTAATTTAATAATAGTTCCTTTTAAATCCTCTTTTTATTTATTTATTTATTTATTAAGATTTGTTTTGGCCAAGGACAATGTAATGTAGAGGAATTAGCTAGCTGGTCGATCTCTATGAAATGCAAGCAACAGGTGTCTTCTCGCACCGACCAAGCTCAAATGCAGAAACAGAGCATTAAACCTGCTGGGCGTGGCGGAGGAGCTCGGCGGAGTAGGCCGGGTCGTAGCGGCGGAAGACAAGGGAGGCGGCGGCCATGGCGGCGGCGGTCTCTCCGGCGAGGTCCGACCCGGGGTTGCTCGGGTCGATCCGGTACGCCCTCCTGTCGGTGGTCATGTCCTCGGGCCTCTGCCAGCAGTAGTGGTCGCTGTTCCCGTCCCCCACCTAAACGACAATGTCCACAATCGCATTCCCCACACCACATCGAAAGAAAACTATCAGCATCTGCTCATAAACTAATGTTCGAATCAAATCGCTCTCTGCTTTAGCTATGGAAAATGCACGAGATGAATCCACTGAAAGCGACAGAGAGGAAAGGGAAGACAGAAAGATGACCCCCATAATCGATATCAATGCATGTAATTATTAAAGATTCATTTTTGAAGAGGAAGAAGAAGGTTTCTGAACAGAGTCTTGGGTACCTCTCCGTAGAGGACGTAGGGATGAGGATGAGCCTTGATGAAGTAGTCGGTGCCCCATTTCACAGCCTCCATGGCGTGGCCGAGCTCGCCGCTCTTGGCCATCTGCCTCCCGTACTCCAGTATACTCCACGACATCATCGTCACTGTGAACGCCATCGGCAGCCCGAACTTCACATTGTCCCCTGCATCATAGTACCCTCCCACCAGATCCACCTGCAGCAGTTCCCCCCCAAAAGAGAATGAATATCCGAAAAGAAAAAAATCAAGTTCCGTTTAGGAGAACGTCTCACATTTTCTTGTTTTCAAAAGAGATGATGAAAATGTGACTTACTCCACTGGCTTTGCCATCATTGAGGCCAGAGTTGGCTCTCCATGGAACCCTCTGGTTCTTGGGGAGATAGCCAGATCTCTGAGCTTCAAAGAAGAGGATACTCTTGCTCAGAGCTTGCCCATAGTCATGACCACCGAGAACCGTCGTGGGTATGCACAGAACCAGCACCAGAAGCAGAGGAGCCATGGAAATGATGAGCCCCGCAGGCCTCTTCATAAATGTGATTGAAACTTCCCAGAAATGCCAAGTATTAGGAAACGGAGAGTGTTGGGACAGTGTTTGGGTTTGTAATGGGGAATCAGAAATATAAGATGAAACAATGATAATGGGATTATTCTTTGCTTCCAACGTTTGAACACAAAAAAGAACCCCAGAAAACAAAAAGAGTGAAGTGGTTGAAGGGAAGGTGGCAATGTCGGTCTGATTTATCAGATAAATGTTCTGATAAACCCCCCAGGAAGCAGAGAGTGACTACTCCTTGGTACTCGCAGAGAGTGAAAAAGAAAAAGAGAGAGAGAGGGACAGAAAGAGAGGAACAGAGAGAGAGAGGAAGGGAGGGAGTGAGGGAGTGTAAGAGCAGGAAGTGATCCTTTATACTGATGAGGAAAGGAAAGTCCTTAATGCCCAGAAATTGCTGAATGGGGCCAATAAAAGCAGTCTCTCTCTCTCTCTGTCTCCCCCTTGCTTTTAATTTGCTTCTTGCAACAAATTATTTCTCTTTTGGGTGACCGCAGCAAATGGGAACGGTTGAAAAACGGAACAGAATCATGTGGCTGTGCCAGGCTCTTTACAGGTAAGGATGAGTGAGGGTTTTGAAGGATTCTCGTTGGGAAGAAAAACGTCCGGAGCCAGAGTGCAGTGCAGCATTTGTCTTGGCAAAAAAACAAGATATATGCAGAATATAGCGGTGGGCAGAGGCAGCAAAGTACAAGCATTAACCGAGATTTAATCACGAGATTGTGGACTAGGGGCATGGAACAGCGACATTTTCGCAGGTAGAATGGAAGCCCTGGAGCCAACCAGAATTACCCAAAAGAAGAAAGAAGAACGTGCAATTTGCCCAGAGCAATTAGTTCGCCGCAGTTACGTTACAGTAGTCTGGAGAGGTCAAAAATAAATGCTCAGAGAAGCTGGTTTTAGGCTCTTTTTTTAACCCTTAAAAATGTCATTTTTATATTGCGACCCCCACTTCTGAAATGTCGATGTTGAGTCTCTCCCCATCTCTTTCCGGGAAGCTCACTTGGGTTTTCGGGATTTGAGCAAATTGGCACTTTTTTGAAATTTCGAATGCATGAGAGTGAGAGCCCCAGGTTATTCTCTTGTTTTCTCTGTTTCTTTGGGGGTTTTCAAATCAGATTCTGTTTTGATTGGACTAAAGAGAGTATTATTTGGTAGAGTTTAGGCTGTTTAACTTTCGTTTTTTTTTTTTTTTTACTGTTTAGAGAGAAATCACATTTTTCTCTTCTTTTTTTTGCCAAATCACTTCTGTCACTTCATCAACAAAATAAATGAAATAAGGCATAAGACAAATTTAAAGAGGTGATTAAAATATGATTGCACTTAATAAAGTGAGAATTCAAGTTGTATCTTGCTTCATGTGCACAGGTGCCTCCCTACTTGGATTTCTGTAACCATTTATCATTTTCTTGAAAGATTCTCGCATTCTTTTAAAATGGCAACAATTTAATATTTGAATTTAAAAATTAAGTTGGACCATGCTCACCTTGCTCAATAGGTGGGCTGAAGCCTCCCACCGACATGCTTAGACCAATCCCGGAATCAAATTCTTGAATAGATTTCACCGGAAATGTTTGAGCAAAAGCATATTGATTAATTGAAAATGGAAAAAGAAAAGAGTAAAGGAACATAATCAATAGGAAAGGAAGTAAGCAGCAAAATGGTCAAAAGGGTTGATTCCTATGTCGTTGCGCTTTATCTCCCAACCGCAATCAACGGACTCGCGGAAAAAGAGGCATTGTCTGTACTTTCCTTCTTTTCCTTTAATCGCTTTTGTGTTTTTTAAGGTCTTTTTTTTTTTGGTCGAGTGATTTTCACTTTAAACAGAGAGCCAAATTGACATTGTGGACAGTGGACACCACCCCATTCTAAGTCAAATGAGCAGGCTCCCTGAGATGACCGGTTGGCACCGATCTGCGACGTCCATGGCGGCATATGTTTTCATTCTCCTCTTTCCTCACTCCACAGTGAGATCACCTGAAATGACAAACCGAATGCGGCACACGACAAGGATCTTTGCCCGCCAGCATAATTTGCATCAACATAATTACAAAATCCATCTATTTCTTTTTTCCAAATGCCAAATAGTCTTCTCATATTTCAAAATCTATATTGTATATTCTCTAATCTAATAACTTTAATTTGTGCTAATGCCAATTAAAGTAGTTGTCAACCTCAATCTACTCTTGAGCCAGGCCAACAATCGTTGCTAGCCTCAAATTTGAGGGTGGCAAAGTTCGCGCGAGCCGTGGCGTCCGAGACATGGAGTTCTATCACAAATCTGAGCCCTACAACAAAGCTCGAGCATTGTGGCCATGGCCGCCAAATCAAGTTCCTTTGACCTTGACTATCCTTAAGCAAACCCAACCACCATTGTTGGCCTTGCACCTGATGTGGATACGATGGCAATGACCTTCGAAGGAGCAACAACTACGTGCGCTGGACAAGGTGAGACGCAATGTTGGGGAAGAGAGAGAGGTGTGGCTTTTTTATAATTTAATAGGATGGAATAGGAATTCGATTAAAGAATGTTCCTAGATATTACTAATTTTTAATAAGAGATGAAGCACGAAAGAGCCTCCACAAAAATAGAGGCCATCCTTAAAGAGAAAATGTTTCATGTAATAATCTTTAACATGCGTAATATGATTTTTGCATTGTGTAATATTGCCGATCAATTAAATGGTTTGACCCATTTTAATTTACACCATGATATAAGCACGCTATATATGAATATGATACACTTTCTCGTTCATAAGCCTAACTATGAAACCCCTTCGATCTGAGATGTGCACGCCGTGGGAAACCGAGCCTTGACCGGGGAGGCCGATGGTGCATGTTAGGGTTTCTTCCGCACAAAGTGAGAACAGTTGTTGCATCATGACTCCACTTTCATACAGCAACTTCAGAAGCCCTTTTTCTAAGGTTCAAAGGTAAGTTGAACTTTTGGGTACGGACCCATCATCACACGTGCGAGTTCGAACTCGAAGGGAGACACCAATGGACCTAGCGAAGATTCACGTTGAGATACGCTTGGTTTTGCATGTTCCCCTTCTTTAATGGAGTGCCCAAGGTGCTTTGTCTATCGATCAACTCCCTCCGGTATTCCCATCCACATCATTTTAAATGATCGACATTTGCTGCGAATGGCCCTCGAAAGGACGTTCACACGAGAAATGAATGGTTGATGTTGGCATGCATGCATGAAATGATTGATCCCCCCCCACTATCCATCTGCCCCAGTAGCTAGACTGTAAATGCTTGCTTAGGACATTATAATCATATCGAAATTTTTTAAGTTCTGCAAAAACTGTTTTTTCTAAGCTTGATCTATGGACCTAAGGCCCTTCCCGAGAATATTAGTCATCATTTTGATCTTTTTTTTTTTTTTTTTAGCTAATTTTTTAATCATCATTTAAAATATTAATATAGTAGTTGGTAGCCTATTCACTATTTGGAAAGAGAGACATGTTCCGGAGTTTTGACCACCAATGTAGTAATTAAGGCAAGCTATCTTCCAGAACTCATGTGCTTTGGCAGCCAGACTTTCAGCATAATTCAATTCGAAATTGCAATTTGAAAACAAGAAGAAGAAAAAGGTCCGATTGACATTCCGGAACGCCAATATAAAAATCTAGGCAAAGAATGTAACCCCACCTAATGAATGGTGGGCCAAATATGGAGGAATCAATCGCGGAGAACTTTTTATCGGAGACCAATCCCCTCCCCTTTTGCCCTTTTTAATATTTTCCCTTTCTTTATTTCGTGAAATGGACCGGCCTACAAAACATCATGAGGAGACAAAACACAAAAGCAAGAACGCTCTCCTCTACAAATGAAAAAAAAAAAATCTTAACGTGGCTTTTCGTTCGATCACAAGTGCTATTGAGCTTTCGATGAGGTTTTGGAAGATGCTTTTGACAGGACCGGTTCATTGTTATTTATTTCATCTCACACTAGAATCAAACATTATCTCTAGATATAATAATCTCAATTTCTATCTCTTCTAAAGTTTTACGTTTCTTTTAATTATAAATGACCATTCAAAATATGGACATCAATAAACTACTGGGATTCACCTCGGTGGCTTGGAATGGAGAGGTGGGGGTTCAAATCCCCACCTTTACAGGAGATGGGGTGGGAACGCGTAAGTTTTAAGAGTGAGAGTAATGTGAATGTCAACGTACAAAGTTTCAAATCCTTGACATGAAAACTCGTTATTTTCTTCCTTTAGTTATACATTGCGACACATATCCACAGATTCAAAAATATCTTGGCATCACATCAAAGACAACTGATCGTGGCTTCGAATAGAAGAAATTCTTCATCCGCTCCCGGTGGCGCCTCACTTGTCGGAGAGACCAGGAAAATGATTATCAAACCTTTTGTGCTTTGTCCGGAAACGACACACGTTACGTTAGGATACTTTAACGTAGAGTAGAGCCCACGTAGGATTCACTTTTATGTGCGGCCAGTAACTTTACTTCCTCCGGGGGAGTGGGGTTAGGTTATGTTGTTGTCAATGTCACGGTCAACGCGAGTTGTATCAATTACAAAAGGGTTATCGCATGAGGAGAAGCAAAGGCCTCATTGCCGCTCGTACGAAATGCCTCTGAGATTGTAGGCGATAATTGCACAGGAAGACTGGTGAAGCTCGAGATGGGAACCACCAACTTGCTCTGCAATTTCACTGGAAAATTGCTATGTACCAAAACAAGCGAGTCCAGACATCCGGGTTTGGTGCCGGGATTGGCCCTCTAATACTCAAGCTAGCACTAGAGATGAGAGAAATTGAAGAAGGAGGTGTGTTCCTGGATGCGAAAAAAGCGGGAGGGAGAAAGTACCCGAGTGTATGCCGACAGACAATCCGCCTTCCTATTACCGGACTAAATGTCCTTTTATCAGTCGATCGTGTTATGGTCCGCCGGAAAATGGCTTTGGCTTGCAAAGAAATTTCGTTCAACCAAATTGCCTCTGTTTGTATGCCGATGATCCACCTTTCCTACTTCATGACCATCATCTATCTCCAGCTTTAAGCCCACTCTAATGTGTGCTAAGCCACTACTCCGAAACCTTTACCTCGATCACGTCCTCTACGTTAAAAGTTGGCTTGTGATTTGACCCTTTCATCTGCTCGTTCCTAATTACATTTGCATTAGGGACTGTTCATTTTTTGGTGTGCTTTTGTTAAAGGTGCCAAAGAACCGACAAAGGGCAACGAAGCCTCCAGAAAGTAACGAGACCCACCATCTAAAATCTGACATATGCCCCCGTATAGATGGAGGAAGGGTGTGATACGATCTTGGATTGCCCCCTTTGAGATCTAATTCTCGTCACCGTCGGATGATTTCCTATCATCGTCACCGCATCGCCGGTGTTCTGAATGGCCAAATCAAGAGCAATGAATCTTGATCATGGCCAACACTTGTTCATTGGACCACGTTCGCAATAGGTCATGGTCGAATACGGCCACCGACGATCCTGCAGGATTTGAAATCGATTTATGGCGCTAACGACCATCTTGGATCATGTGAGGACTCGTGGTTTCCTTAATCAGCATCGGAACGGAGACCCACAACGTGCCACTCCCTATCACGCATCGCGTCGGATCATCTCCCCGTTGCCGACAGTACACACAAAGGGACGAAAACGTGCATGTGCGGCTGTGTGCGGGTGTGGTCCTGTTGGCTTTCCTTTCGTTTCATTTGGTGCTTTGCTTGCTACGTCTCACATGCTCCTTCTATGTTGGCTCCATTTGGACAATGATTTGTTCGTTATTTCTTTTCTAACCTCACCACATCGAGACGTGAATAAAAACAAGAAAGTTACCCATTCGCATTAATTAACGATAACTGTAGCATAATTGGCATCTACTTTGACGCGACACCGTAGCGATTCAATTCTATATATCCAATTCCAATCTTTGCATTATCGTCTGATGCTCCTTAATTCCTCATCAAGCGTCATTCGTAATAGGTAGGGGACCTGTTCTCCAAAGGGCACATGTCGTTGATGAAATGTGTGGGTTGCCTTGAAGCACGATCACTATTGAGCATCAAATTGAGTTTTTTACAG
This sequence comes from Eucalyptus grandis, assembly GCF_016545825.1. Classification (NCBI taxonomy): domain Eukaryota; kingdom Viridiplantae; phylum Streptophyta; class Magnoliopsida; order Myrtales; family Myrtaceae; genus Eucalyptus; species Eucalyptus grandis. The sequence goes on along the minus strand of NC_052615.1, from coordinate 28,533,354 downwards.
ATAACTTAAATATAGTGAAACCACAACCAAGGGAACAACCTTGGCAAAGGGAAAGAAGACCCTCTTGAGATTGACTCTAATCCAACTTTGTGAAATGACATGAGAGGAATAGAATATGCATCCGCGGGGACCATTGCAAAGCTTTGTTTTAATTAAATGGTCAATTTCCCTTATTCGTACTAGTTATAGGTTGATTGTTCGATACTCGAGGAATGCCCCCAAAGGGACCATTCCCAGTTTGTCCCTTAGCTAGTTACGTAGGAGAGCCGATGTCCGCATTAGTAATTGTTTGTCAAAATTGGTTGAAAAAATTATATAAATAAATTATCAAAAGATTCAAAACTATATTTTTTTGTTGAAATTTAGGATTAAATTGATCATTCGATAAGTTTATGACTGAATTAATCGTCATTTGACAGTTTTAAAGTCTTTTTTTGGGTAATTTATCCTATCGTGTCTATCTCTATCCCCTGGGACTAGTTGGTCATCGGCAAACGCCTTATACCTCCTAGCGACACCGAAAGATAGCGCGTTCACATACGGGGTCATGAGAACGAAGGACAAGCTGGAGGTTTAGAACGCAAGCACAACGGTACGGAGCTTTTGGTGTTTGTGCAGCCGAATATCCCGCAGGATTAGAAGGGGCCAAAATTTAATGACTGAAACTGAAGCAGCATGCGAGCTTAGTTGTATAGCCGATACGGGAAAAGACACGGAACCGGCCGAGGTGGGCAGGATCTGGAATTCGAGATTAGCCAGATTATCTGGAGCGTCCGAAAACGGGGTGGGGTGGGTGACCAACTTAGGAAAAACCTATGTTCAGCAGAAGCTGACATGGGACATGTCAATGTTATATCACTAAACTATATGGTTATGGAATTTTGCCATCTCAAACTTGGATCTAAGATTCCAATTACCGAGTGGAATTTTGCCCGTCTTGGATCTAAGACCGCGCGTTTGGGCATGATACGAATGCTGTCGTTCATTTCGGGTTTAAAAGACGGGGTTTTTGTTCGTAGGAGGATCCGAGATACGCCGAAAAGGATAGAATCTCTGCGCTGGCCTGTAGAGAAAGCCCACTTGGAGTTGGAGTCCTTCCTGGTTCGGTCCAGGGAATTGATACCAGAGATGGGCATTTACTTCTGTGCGAGATATGGGAGCTCAAGATCCATAACTTGGATGGACATTTTAGTTTAGGATTTAGATCCATCACCTTTTCTTCTGTTGTTTAAGATAAAATTAGACACTTCTGTGCGTTGCGCGGATTGTCATTGAAAAATATAATCAATTAGAGAGGGATAGATTTGTCCCACTTTCTATAATTATCGAATCAATTTCCTTATCACAATAGATTTTATGTGTAATCTCCGTCCGGCGTAACACTCCTCTCCCTGCGCACTTCGTATTCATCGAAGAGACACGAGTTTGTACTCATAAACGAGGTGATTTGAACTCAAGCTAAGGAAGGTGAACACACTTACGACTTGAGCACCCTAATAATTGAGTTACGCAACAACTTTGAAGCAATGAATATAGTCACTCAAATGTATTCTCGTCCTTACAAAATAAATAAAAATCAAACTCTTTTTGGTTTAATAGTGTTGTAATTAGGGGCGAATGGTTTAGATTCCTACAAATTCCATTTAAAACCTAAAAACTATCCATTAAAAATGTTCCTCATTTTTTGGAACCTGGAACTTAGAACTTACCTTGTCATAGGTTTCAAGATCTACCAAGGTTCCACTCTGTATTATTAATTAAATGTTTGTAATGAATTATTATTTTTAATGACCATTACTTATTGTTACAATTTACTGATCTATAACTTATATTTAGACACATGAAAAATATGAAATATTAACAAAATGAAAATCTCTATCATAAAAATGGAAGCTCAAACTAGTGGTTCTAGATGATACATTTATCACTAAGTACTTGAAATATCGCAAGATCACACATAGAAAAAAAAAAAAAAAAAAACACAAAAACTTATTCTAAGTTCTAAATTATAGGTTCTAGGTTCATCAACCTATAATCTAGAACCTACCCATTGAAATAGGTTCTCCAATTTTAAAAACATGGAACCTACTCTACATATTTTAGAATCTAGAACCAAACAAATTCTCACCAATCTAGTTCTTAGGTTCTGGGCCGACTCAAGTTTGACTCTACCCCAAAACCATGTATATGCTAATTCCTATCCATTACTATGCAAGGCTGTCCAATATCACTTGGGAGAAGCCCTTTGCTTGATAACCGTTATGACTCCCTCACCTCACAAGATGTCTTTTGAGGTTGGGTCCCCCGAATTGGCATCATAACCAAGTTAAGGTGGATCCAAGTGTATGTTGATTATTGTCCGTTGCTATGCAAGGCAGTTCCACTTCGCTTGGGAAAAAGCCCTTTGATCCACTTGAAAACCATTGCGGCTCCCTTCACCTCACAAGGCGTCTTTTGAGGCCGAGCCCCTCGGGTTTGGTATTAGAGCCATAATTTCATTTGTAACTTAGCTTATTGCATGCACTTAGATGGTGAATCCGGTGATTGGTAATCATCTTAAGGTTGCTTCGCCCAATTGGTTAGTGCTCTTTACTAACTTAAAACACATTTGGATTCCCTTGAATTCCTTCTCCGGTTCAATCCCTAGTGTCATTGGGTCATTGTTGAACTTGGTAACACTAGATTTTTCAAATAATCAATTAAACAAACCCATTCCATAATCACTGGGTCGGTTGTCATCATTGATATCGTTAGATCTTTCTAATCATAAATTGGTGGGGCATATTCCTGAATCATTAGGGAAATTGTGGGGTTTACAATACTTAGCTCTTGAAAGTAATCATTTGGCTAGGTCTATACCCAATAGTTTTGGAAAGTTTTCTCAACTCTCAGGTTTGTATCTTGGTAACAATTCTTTGGGAGGTTTGATTTTGGAAGTCCATTTTTTTAAATATAAGGCTTGAGACCTTGGATGTTAGCGACAATAATAACTTGACTTTCAAGGCAGAACTTAGCTGGATACCCTAGTTCCAACTTATATTCATTGGGATGAGATCTTTTACATTCGAAACTCCATTTCCCAATGGATTCAGACACAAGTGGCAACCAAATATATAAGACTCTCCAATGCTTACCTTTTTGGCCTCCTGCCAAATTGGTTAGCCAACTTGACGTTTTACGGGCTTGATCTATCTCACAATCAAATTACCGGACCTTTGCCCAACTTATCTTTTAACTATTCCTACTTGGATCTCTCCCACAACTCGATCTCCGGATCTCTTCTTACATATATTGGTTTTATGTACCAATTTGAATACTTGTGTCTCAATGATAACATAATCAATGGCACAATGCCATCATCGTTATGTGACGTAGGGGGCTTGACTACTTTGAATCTCGCCAATAATAAGCTATTTGGTAGTATTCTAGATTGTTGGAAGCATTCCTCATCTGTCGTCCCATTCCATCCACACCTAATGAGACCTTTCCTTGCAACCCTACACTTGAATAGAAACCGTCTCAATGGGGAGATTCCTCTATCTTTGCAATATTGCACAAGTCTAGAAATTTTAGACCTTGGAGAGAATAAATTCTCCGAAAGCATCCCAGCATGGTTCAATGGAAGCTTTCCATCCTTGTCCATCCTGAGGCTACGAGAGAATAGGTTCACTGGAAGCATCCCTTCGTAGTTCTGCTCACCCTCAGGATTGAAAATACTAGGCATGGCAGTGAACAACTTGACAGGAACGATCCCATGTTGTCTTGGCAATATGAGAAGCATGATAAACTTCGATCAAGTCAAATCAATTGGATTTGCAGCTGTTCTTATACGAGATATTCCATTACCACTTCCTACTTTTTCATCATCAAATTTTGGGATCAAGAGCTTGTGATTAAGATCATGAAGGGAAGATACAATGAATACACTGAAAGTGTTATGCGACTTGTGGTCAATTTGGATCTCTCAAGCAACAATTTGATCAAGTCAATTCTTGAAGAACTTACTTTTCTCTCAAGGTTGCATGGCTTGAACTTGTCGCACAACCTTCTCTGTGGAGGTATGCCCATTGACATTGGGTACATGGTGTCGCTCGAGTCTCTTGATCTTTCGAACAACCACCTCTCGGGGACAATTTCACAGGGCATTTCAGCATTAACATTTTTGAGCCACCTCAACCTATCACAAAACAACTTTATGGGGCAAATTTCAAAAGGAAATCGGACTTAGACACTAGATGATCCTTCCATATATGCCGGCAAACCTCTACTATGTGGGGATCTTCTGAGAAGAAAATGCTTCGGTGTCAACGCGCCTCAACCTTCCAAGATCCCTCACCCTAAAGATACACATGAAGAGGATAAGCTTGAAAAGGTGATGTTCTTCGAGGTCATAATGGTTGGATTTGTGATGGGGTTTTGGGGTTTCTTTGGGGTTTTGCAGTTCAAGAAGGATTGGAGATGTACATATTCCAGCTTTGCGGATCATGTAATAGAAAAGGCATATGTGGCTATAGTGGTGAATGTAGCCAAGTTAAAGAGATTGAGACAGGCAAGAAGCACATAAATAAATAATAAGCAATCTCTTGCCTCTCCTCCCTTGTCTTTGGTTATTCATTTTGGGTGTGTGAAATTTCTTGTGCTTTCCAGTAGTTGGCTTATTAATGTAATGTAACTATAGTGTTGTGAGGTTTCCAACTTTGTCCAAGAGTAATAAATATGTCTGCATATTGAGAGAGGCTACCATTGTCGAAAGAAGCATGGATGCTTCTAGAAACTCGTCGCCAGTGGAGAAAAAGAGGGATGTTTCCCAGATTCAAAGTTGAATACAACTAAAAATTTCAATTCCAAAATGAGGTTAAAGATCAAAAGCAGATTTGCAAAATTTCAAACAAGCGAAGAGAAAGCTAAAGCAAGGGTTTATGAGATATTTGTTTTAGTTAGGCAAATTTCAAATCTTATCTACCAAATTTCAAAAGAAAGAGAGCTAAAGGCTCTAGAGGTTCGAACTAGAAACAACTTCTTGTTTTTTTTGTTTTGTTTTTTAGTTTCTTTCTTCTAAATTTTGACAAATATTGTTTATTTAACTATCTTATGGTTTGCAATACGCACTTAGGATGCCCATGAAATGCCAACATGGCGTTTAACAGGAACTTGACTGCCATATCCGCATTTTTTTAGCAATGGCATTATAAGTTTACCCACGACTAAATGAGAAATATCAACCAAAAATTTTGCGGCTTTCCAATTCCGTTTTTGAAGATTTTGCTTCTGTTGTCTCTCTCGTATCTATCCATAGCCTGAATTTTGCTTGTCCCCTGAAGCTGAAGGTGTTTTGCTTTCTTCCTTCGGCCAAGAAAGCTGACGTCGAAGGTGAAGGCGCTGATTTGCCTATTGAAAATGGCCATAGTTCCGAAAGTTTGGACAGGATGAGTTTGCCTGGAAGCTTATCTATTGTCGGCGATGAGTTTGCCTGTGTTCAACACCTTAAATTGTTTAAGTTCACTTGGTCACGAGTTGTTTTCTGCAACTATCTCAACAAGGAATGTTAGTCTATGATCATCCATCTATTCTAGAAACTTGTCGAAGTAATCGCCAAAACTGTGTTTTATTCGTTTGATTTATACTTGATTTTCTGTGTTTTTTGAGCTAGGCCTCTTGATGAAATATAAGCTAGTATAAGTACCTAGAGGGGGTGAATAGGTATATAAAATTTTCTTCGATAATTGCACAATACTAGACAGTTGATAGATTTAGAAAAAATAATCAAAGTAAGACTAAAGAGAAAGAGAAAATTGAACACGCGGTTTATAGTAGTTCGGCTTATGTCAAGCCTACTTCCACTCTTCGCGCGACAGCCGATTGGCTGGATTCCACTATGAACAAAGAGATGTTACGGCGTTGTTCTTCCTTGATTTCTCGATGTAGATGATCTACCACACTCGCTCAAGGTATCTCTAAGTATAGACACTTTTGTGTATATAATTTCGCTCAAAATATATCGACTAACAATCAAGGTTCTTCGAGACTGGAATTTCTCTATCGATCATGCACTTAAAACAACTAGAATGTCTTCCTTTTATACTCCTTTATGCCATCATAGCCGTTGGCACTTACCAAAGGAATTCCTCCAATCTACCCGTTGGACGGAATCAATCAAGAAGATCATTCGAGCTATTTAAGGAACCGATGATAGCCCATCAATCATGTTCGCCCATACAATCGGGATTTTGGTTTCCAAGAATAGAACCTTCCAAGAATATTTCGTCGACCATCGGATCTTCAAATTGATCTTAGATAAGAATCAAAGAATCCGTTAAATTTATCCAACCAAGAGATCTTTCCGAGAGGATTGGATCAAATCCTCAACCAAATACTTCGGCTCGGATTGCCTTCGTCTTTGGATTAGAAAAAGCGTCAATGAGAATAGTCTTGAGTCTTGAGTCTTGAGTCTTGAGTCTTGAGATTACAAAGTCTTGAGACTTTAAACCAATGATATCCAGACTAGACTGATAGAAACGTTTTGTCAGCTTCAAAATATTCTGGAAAGATTTCTCCAACAATCTCCCCCTTTTTGATGGTGACAAAACTTTCTTATAGATTTGAACAACTTTGACCTACAAAATATTACTCAAGCAATATGGCTATCTCATAAAGATTAATAAACAACCGGACTCGCATCCACAGAAAATTGGTTAGTCTTTCATGAGTAATACCTATACAACAACACTTGATATAAATGCAAACAGTCAAACTTCAAAATCCACACAATTCAGTCAAATTCAAGTTCACACCCAAGTTCATACTCAAATATTCAAATAACGTCAAAGTTTAAAGTAGTTCAAAGAGTTTAATGAGTTCAAATTGCAATTCTCCCCCTTTTTGTCATCATTAAAAGAGGGTGAGAAAAGAGTCATGTCCGCTTGGGAATGCGCACAATCTAGAAATCTCCCATCGATTGGACGATGCCTTCTAGCCTCTTCAAGTCCTCTCTTAGATGAGCCACCTCTTCTCCTTTGGCATTGGCTTGAATTTGAAGAGCAAGGTCTTTCATCTTGTCCTCTAGGGTAATAGAAGATGCTTTTCCAGCATTCTTCATGACTTGAAGTTCACATTCCGAGCATAGATTTGACCCTACATTTCTAAAAGAACATCAGGATGCGATGAAAATCTGCTGTATTGTCCGTCGTGTGCTTGAATTTGCTTTTTCGGATGGAGTAAGGTATATGATGGAACTTCAACGTATAGTCTTGCAGATTTGGTGTTGACGTATCACCTTCCTCGGGCATTTGAGAAGCCCGAAAGTCTTCCGGATTTGCTGGTGAGCGACTCACACCTTCACTATTTGATAGCATGTGGTGTAGTCCTTCCTTGCTCGCCATCTCCCCCTGTCTCTAGGACCTCAATTGGGGAAGAGTGATGGTCATGCTCTTTAGCGTCTTGATTCCCTTCTTCTGCGGCTTCATCTGCAGACTTTTCTTTCTTGCTTCTCCTTCTTCTTTTTTCTCTTCGTCTTCTTTCTCTTTCTCTTGTTGTTCCTCTTCTTCTCTGTTCTTTGCTTGTCCCCTCTTCTTCTTCTGTTCTTTTTCTGAACGCTTCTTTTCCTTTCTTTTGTTGTTCTGTTGATTCAGGTACAAAACGTCTGGTCCTTTTCAAAGCAGAGATAGTGACATCTTCCTCCTCATCTTCATCCTCCAAGATAAGAGTTCTTTTCTTTTTGGATGGGCTCCAATGGCCTCCTTCCTTTTCTCTTTGATGCAGAAGATAGGAGTCTTCACTTTGAACTTTTCCATTGCCTTATTAAGCTCTTTCAAATGCATTTTTTCAGCATTTTCAAACCCACCACCATTTTGTCGCATGGTTGAACACAAAGAGTATGTGGAGGTTCAATGTTCAGTGTTTAAAGATCTTGGTCACAAGACTGGATAAGGCAATTGGCCCTTGTCCTTCACCATTGATCTCGTACATGTGGAAGAGAATGGTGTGAGGGAGAGAGAATTTTTTTCCCTGAATTGATCGCGTACATCAATTTCGCCTCGAGTTAGATACGTCGAAGTCTTTGATGTAGACTTTGGTCGAAGGCGGTTGATCACAATTTTGTGAAGCAAGATGTTGTTGGCATGCATTCTCGAATAGGTAACTTTTTCTTGCGTACTCCCTGTCTTTGACAAGTTCCAGTGTAGTACGAGCGGTGAAACCTTGATTGGTTTATATCGTCCTCTTTCAACTCCAATTATGTCTCGCCAACATGTCAACATCTACCTCGTAGACTTTGATCTCGAACACTAAATGATATTCTATTCGCATCTAAAAAGCTAAGATTGAATAAAAGTATGCTGTTAATTGAGCATAACCGTCGTGGTATCGGAGCAAAATTGCTCAAGTTGAAACAAATTTAACTTTTCTCTTAAGTTCACATTAATGGCATCCAAGAAATCGAAATTAACACTCTAGGGTTTATCACCCCTCGTTTCAACAGCACGGAATACACTTTTTCTCATGTTCCTTCGATTTAAACAAGTCCATCCTTTTTCCCTTCACCTTTGCTGCAACTCCCATTCTAGGTTGAAATTCAAGGAACATTTTATCATCATCGTTCCCGTTAGTAAATTTTGTCCCGCACACGAGGATCACTTGGAATATTCGCAAGTGCTTCCTCGGCCTTTCCTTTGGGAGCAATTCCCAAATCCTCCATTTTTGACGCAAAAATATATACTCATTCCCATAATTCTTATCTTTAAGAAAATCATCTATATAGTTCAGCGGAGTCCCAATGCTCTTCAGTGCACGATAGAGCTTGTAAATAAAAGAGGGTTTTTGGACTCTTATAGGGTCTGCGTCCTCGATTATTTCTTCCTCCGATTGATGGCTCACACCTTGTGGTGGTAGATGATGAAGAGTGGAGGTGGAGAGTGAATCGGGCTTTGTCGCTGACTTGTAAATCTTCCTCTTCGGTGAGATTGAAATGGGTAGGTCCCTTCTCCATTCTTGTGGTCCCCTATTTGCGATTCTTGAAGACTTTCTCGAGGAAGACATCCTTTTTGTCGTTGAAAGATTCTTTTACTCGCTTTCCCAAGAAAAGAGGACAACTTTCTCAAAGATAAACACGAAGTAGAAGACAGATTGGGAGGAGAATGCCTTTTAGGGTTTTGAAGTTGGAGAAAAGAAAACTGTATATATATAACTAGTTTAAAAAGGAAAAAACCAATCGGCACAAAGGAAAATGAACTATCACTCTTTTAAAATCGATAAGCGCCAAATAAAAGTTAATCTTTTTAAAAAAAAAGACAAATTTCAGTTTTTCGGAAATTATAAATTAACCGAACTAATGATCATACCTTTTGAGATAAATGAAAATATAATAACAACTTACAATCTATAGCCATGAATGTCCGAGTCCGAGGTTGAAAGAGAGTCTCTAGACTTTAACTTCCTTAAGCTTCAAAATGTTGAGTCTTGAACGGATAAAATGAATTGATTTTTTTCCAAAGGCTTTGTGAATATATCCGCTAGTTGATTTTTGAATCAACAAATTGAATCGAGATTTCTCCATTTTGAACATGATCTCTAATGAAATGATGTCGAATTTCTATATGCTTTGCTCTTGAGTGAAGAATTGGATTTTTAGTGAGATTGATTGCGCTGGTGTTGTCACATCTAATTTCGTGCATGAGTCTTCAATTCCAAAGTCTTGTAGCTGTTGTTTTGATCCATAGAATTTGCGAACAGCAACTTCCAAGAGCTACATACTCTGCTTCGTTGTTGAGAGAGCCACGGTGCTTTGTTTCCTTGAAAACCAAGACATTGTCCCGTTTCCAAGTATTTGACAAGTTCCCCGAAGTGCTTTTTCTATCGACTCGCAACCGGCCAGATCTGCATCCGAATATCCTAGAAGATTAAAGTCTCCCTTCTTAGGATACCAAAGACCGATGCTTGAAGATGAAGCAACGTATTAATATGTTTTGCAGCACTGCGATGGGATTCTCTAGGATCTTATTGAAACCTAGCACAGATGCAAACACTCAACAAAATGTCAGGTTTAGAAGCAGTAAGATAAAGAAGTGAACCAATGATGCTCTGTATAGCTTTTGATCAACTTTCTTCCCTTCTTCATCTTTGTCTATCTTCAAAGAACTTGACATTGGTATGTCGGTCTTTTTGCACTTTTCCAATCAAACTTTTGACAAGATCATTAGCATATTTCTCTTGATAAATAAAAGTTCATTCCTTCAATTGTTTTACTTGGAAGACCAAGAAAGAATGTTAACTCTCCCATCATACTCATTTCAAACTCGTCCTGCATAGACTTAGAAAATTTCTTGCACAGACTTTCATTAGATGATCCAAAAATAATATCATCCACATATATTTGAACAAGTAAAAAACTTTTGTTTTCCTTTTTGATAAATAAAGTAGTATCTACTTTACCTTTGACAAAACCATTATGTATTAAGAACTTACTTAGTACGTCGTACCAAGCTCGAGGTGCTTGCTTTAAACCATACAAGGCCTTTTCGGTCGAAGGCGAGTCTAGCTTCTTTGGGTCTTCAAACCCCTGGTGGTTGTTCCACATAAACTTCCTCATGGATAAATCCATTTAGGAAGGCACTTTTGACGTCCATTTGGAATAACCTGAAATTTTTATAACAAGCAAACGCAAGTAATAGTCGAATAGCTTCTAACCTTGCTTGGTGCGTAAGTATCATCATAGTCTATTCCTTCTTCTTGCGTATATCCATTTGGCCACGAGTCTTGCTTTGTTTCGTACGACTCTTCCTTTCTCATTCATCTTGTTCTGAACACCCATTTAGTTCCAATAACGAGTTTTACCTTTTTTTGGTTTAGACATCATTAATGTTGAATTGTCTCGAGCTCTTCTTGCATAGCTTCAATCCAACTTTCATCGATAAAGTTTCTTCTATGCTCTTTGGTTCAATTTCAGAAATGAGAGCCACAAAGACTAGACTCTTCACGCCTTTTGGATCGGTGCGAATTCCTTCATTAATTTCACCGATAATGAGATCTTTGGGATGACTGGACTTATGCTTCCGTTCGGTTGATTTTTCCTAGTTGATGATCTCTTTCTTTATTTGAATCTTCATGTGCTTCTTGATGTTGGTCTTCAGTCGAGATGCTTCTTGAGTTGTAAGCTTTGGAGGGTCTAGAGTAGGTTTAGACTCTTCATGATGAGTCTGACCGGATTCATCTTGCGTTGAGTCTTGAAATTTGACATTCATTGACTCCTCCACTAACCGACTCTTCTTGTTATAGACTCGTAGGCTTTGCTTGATGTAGAATATCCAAGGAAGATGCCTTCATCGATCTTTCTTCAAACTTACCAACGATCTTTTGCATTTTTCAATATAAAGCACAATGAATACATGAAAGTATGAAACAATAGGCTTTTTATCTTTGAATAACTCATAAGGGGTTTTCTCTAGAATAGGTCTTAAAAGACTCTATTGATAATATAGCATCTTTGAAACAAAGACTTCAGCCCAAAATCGTGAAGAAATTTTGCTTTCAATTAAAAGAGTTCTAGCCATTTCTTGAAGAGATCTATTCTTTCTTTCCATAACTCCATTTTGCTGAGGAGTATATGGAGAGGAGAACATATGCTTAAAGCTAGATTCATCACAAAATTTTGTAAAATCTTGATTTTCAAATTCACCTCCATGATCTGTTCTTATACTTGAGATAACACATCCTTTTTCATTTTGAACCTTTTTAGCAAATTTTTCAAAATACGAAAAGGTTTCGGACTTACTTGCAAGAAAATATACCCAAGTAAAACGGGAGTAATCGTCCACAATTACTAGGCAATATTTCTTACCTCCAATGCTCGGGTTCGGTTGGTCCGAAGATATCCATATGCAGCAAGCGTAGTACATGATTAGTAGAGACATGATTTATTGGCTTAAATGAATTTCTTACACCTTTCCCCGGAATACATGGAGTGCATGGATCAGTCTTTTGGTATGGTAATTTGGGTAGACCTCGAACAAGCTTCTTTGATGAGATTTTGGCTAATTGATTCATGTTGACATGGCCAAGCTTTTCGTGCCATAAGCTTGCTTCGTCTTGAATTGAGATAAGGCATTGCGATTCATTTGGTTTCACATCAGAGGAGATAGATATTTCCATGTCTTCGACCCATGAAAGGCGAGTAGAGTCTTTGCTTGATTCCGAACATGTTCCTTCTTGAAAGAAGATCTTAAAACCGGTATCACACAATTGACTAATGCTAAGAAGATTGTAATTGAGTCCTTCTACTAGGGAAACATTACTTATTGTGAGATTTCCAATTTTCACAGTTCCAAATCCCACAATGCTTCCTTTGTTGTTTCCTCCAAATGAAACTTTTCCACCATTTACTTGAACAAGCTTTATGAAGCAATTTGAGTCTCTGTCATGTGTCTTGAGCATCCTTTGTTAAGATACCACTTTACCTTTTTTTGACGGAGACCCGCATTTAAAATAGAGTCTCAAGCTTTCTTTGGTACCCAAACTTTCTTGGGTCCTTTGGTGTTAGTAAGATAAACATTACTAGTACATACTTTCTTAATGGGTTTCCAAACCATAGGACACTCTTTTTCAAAGTGATCCGGATTGTTGCACTTTGAACATCTTAGAGCATTTCGACCTACGAGACTTTACAAAAACTTTCTTGAAATGATGTTTGTAAGCCTCTCTCGAGGGTCTTTTCTTAATTCTTTCTTTTACTTTAGGAAAATCAATCAAGGAATTGTTTCGCTGTCATACCTAGACCGGACTTATTGAAGTAAGGCCTTTGAAAAAAGAATTTTCTCAAGTTTTTCGGACCCTATTGAAAATTTCTTTGAAATATTTGATAAGTCAGTTTTAAAAGGGCATTTTCTTTCAAAATATTATCTTCATTTTCTTTAAGAATAGAAAAATTCAAGTCTAGACTTTTAACTCTTTTTCTTCTAAAACGTTTTCCTTTTGTTTTAGAGCTGAGTTTTCCTTTTTAAGTTCGGAAATTCTTTTGAGAGAAGTCTTAAGACTAAAACATAGTTCATCAATGTATTTAGAAACTTTGACATGAATTTTAAAATTACTTGCCTCAAATTCACACATCCGAGTCCGATCCGAATCCCGAGTCGAGTCGATTGTGCCATTAGACATAGGTTGGCATATTCATTATCACTTTCTTCACACTCTGTATCACTCTAGGTTTCGGCTTTGAGAGCTTTTCGAAACTTTTCAGCTTTTCCTCTCTTCTTCTTCAGAAGAGGACAGTTGGGTCTGATGTGTCCATTTTTCTTACATTCAAAGCAAACTACATCTTTGTTTGGTTCCTCATCATCAACAAACTTGGTTTTTGTCTTTGAAGACTTTGTTTCTTTGAGTTGAACCTTCTTCCTTTTTTATTCAGTTTTCTGAATCTTCTTATCATGAGAGCAAGCTCCTCATCGTCCATATCATCTTGAATCGGTATCATCAGAATCATCATTTGATTTTAATGCAATGGATTTCTTACCTTTTGGATCTTCATCTTCATTGATTCGTTCCACTTCATAAGATGAAGAGTTCCAATTAGCTCGTCTACAGATAGTGGCATAATCCTTTGCGTCTCTCTTATTGAAGTCTTTATGTGATTCCAATCCTTGGAGAGTCCACGCAGTAGCTTGTTTACATTCATGGGATCATAAATTGTTTGTCCTTGATTTTCAAGACCATTGACAATATCTGTAAAATGGCTAAACATGTCAGTTATAGATTCTCCTGGTTTCATTTTGAAGGCTTCATATTGACCGAGGAGAATGTTAATTCTGGTTTCCTTCACTCGATCCTGTTCCTTCATAGGTGATATGTAATCTGTCCCAAACTTCTTTTGCTGTAACACAAGAAGATATTCTGTTATATTCAGTTGGTGACAAAGCACAATATAAAGAGTAAATTGCTTTTGCATCAAGTGCTTGTCTCTTAATTATCTCTTCCTGAGTCATTCCGCTGGTCTCAACAATTTCTTTCCCTCTTTCAGAGACTGATGCAGCTGTAGGAGTAATTCCTTTTTCTACAACGTCCCATTCCAGAGGATCCTTTGATCGTAGGAAAGCTTTCATCTTGTTCTTCCAGATGTTGTAATCCTTTCCATCAAAGTAGGGTGGTCTGGTATTGCTTTGCCCTTCCATCAGCCCTGGTGCTAGCATACTAGCCATGGATCTTTTTTTTCTGAAGTAAAACACTTCAAATAAAGTGAGTACACAGGCTCTGATACCAATTGATATAGCTAGTATAAGCACCTAGAGGGGGGTGAATAGGTATATAAAGAATTTTTCTCGATAATTGTACAATACTAGACAGTTGATAGATTTGAGACAAACAATAATCAAAGTAAGACTGAGAGAAGAGAAAATTGAACACGCGGTTTATAGTGATTCGGCTTATGTCAAGCCTACGTCCACTCTTCTGCACTGACAGCCTATTGGCTGGATTCCATTATGAACAAAGAGATGTTACAGCGTTGTTCTCCCTTGATCTCTCGGTGTAGATGATCTACCACACTCGCTCAAGGTATCTCTAAGTATAGACACTCTTTGTGTATACAATTTCGCTCAAAATGTATCGACTAATAATCAAGGTGATTCAGACTTTGGAATTTCTCTATCGATCATGCACTAAAGCAACTAGAATGTCTTCCTTTTATACTCCTTTATGCCATCATACTCGTTGGCACTTACCAAAGGAATTCCTCCAATCTACCCATTGGACGGAATCAATCAAGAAGATCATTCGAGCTATTAAAGGAACCTGACGATAGCCCATCAATCATGTTCGCCCATATAATCGGGATCTTGGTTTCCAAGAATAGAACCTTCCAAGAATATTTCGTCGACCATCGGATCTTCAAACGATCTTGATTACGAATAAAAGAATCCGTTATATTTATCCAGCCAAGAGATCTTCTCCGAGAGGATGGACTAAATCCTCAACCAAATACTTCGGCTCTGGATTGCCTTCGTCCTTTGGATTAGAAAACTGTCAATGAGAATAGTCTTGAGTTTGAGTCTTGAGTCTTGAGATCTGAAAGTCTTTAGACTCTAAACAGAAGGTCTGTACTTATCCAGACTAGACTGATAGAAACATTTTGTCAGCTTCAAAATATTCTGGAAAGATTTCTCCAACAACGGAAAGATAAAATTTGGGTTGCTTTATCAAGTTTAGCTATGCTTGTGTTCAACACCTTAAATTGTTTAAGTTCACTTGGTCACGAGTTGTTTTCTAAGCTACTTGGATCAGGGGTTTTCTGTGCAACTACTTACTTAATTCAACAAGGATTGTCAGTAGTCTATGATCATCCATCTATTCTAGAAACTTGTCGAAGTAATTTGCCAAAACTGTGTTTTATTCGTTTGATTCGGTTTATATTTTGCCTTGATTTTCTGTGTTTTTTGAGCTCAGAGGCCTCTTGATGAAATCCAATCTGAGAGTATCGAAATTGACGGCAAGGTCATATGACTCATATCCTTAGCTTCTCATTTCTTCCCCTTGTGATTAACTTTTGATCTCTCTGCTATTAATCAACCATGCTTGTCTCCAGTCTAAACTGGGTTTTATCTCCAAACTATATGTTGAGTTTCAGTTCCTCAACCCTTCTCATATTCATCATCCATCCAATGCCTGTGCTACATTTTTATCAACAAAAAGGTTGGTGTTAGATTCTGCTTTTCCTGGATGCTTTTAATGGTTTTCGCGAATGTTTATCCCCACTTATTGTCAGACCCGTTCTTTTATTATAAGATAACATAGATATGTTTGGTAGGATTAGTGCACAAACATTCATATATATGGGGAAACCAACGTTTCTTCTAATTCCTCACGAAGGTGACTTTTACCATTGTCAGTGGTGTCGAGTGTTGACTCACATGGATTATTTGCCTTTCCTTGAGTAGTTGGACAACAGATGTAGCTGTTCCTTTGCCAACAACTCGACGTGACATTGCAGCACCAAAATTGAAAGTTAAGGAGAAATGGTACCCTGGTACCATCACGATCTGGTAAACACAATTCAAATCAAGTTACAGAAAAGGACGTGCGGACCCCTCAAGTGCCACAACTTTGGCCAAATGGACACTTAGGCCCGTTTGTTTGTGTTTCTTTTTATTTTTATTTTTAAACACTTTTTCTGCTTTTTTTTGTTCCTAGGAACAAAAGGAGGCAAAACGCGTTTGGACGCGTTTTGTTCCTTTTTTGTTCTTTTGTTCCAGGAACAAAAAAAGAAACAGAAATAAGAAACACAAAATTTGTGTTTCTTATTTCTGAAACAGATTTGAGAAACACTTTTGTATTTCTTCTTCTTTTTCTTCTTATTTTCTTCTTCTTATTCTTTTTTTTTTCTTTCGCCGGTCGCCGGCCTCGGCCATGGCCGGCGGCCGGCCACGAGGGCCGGCGGCCTCGCCCGGCCACGGCGAGGCTCGCCGGCCCGGCGAGGGTCGGCCTCGCCTTGGGCCGGGCGAGCTCGGCCTCGCCCGGGCCACCGCCGGGCGACGCCGACTGGGCGGTGGCTCGCGAGCCTCGCCGTGGCCGGGCGAGGCCGCCGGCCCTCGTAGCCGGTCGCCGGCCATGGCGAGGCGGCGACCGGCCAAAAGAAGAAAAAGAAAAAAGAAAAAGAAAAAAGAAAAAAAGGAAAAATAAGAAAAAAATAGAATAAATAGAATAAAAATATTAAAAAATAAAAGAAATAAAAAAATTATACAAATTTACCAAACGTGTTTTTGTTTATTTTTTATTCCCGAACAAATTTACCAAACGCGTTTTTGTTCAAAAATTGTTAGGAACAAAAACACTTTTTTCTATTTCGGAACAATTTTTAAACAGAAACACAACCAAACGCACCCTTAAGTGCCATAACTTATGAAAAGTACACTTAAGTGCCAAAATTGGAGTAAAATGGATCACTTGAGTGCCAATCCGGCCAAAATGCCGACGTGTCATTTTTCCGGCAAAGCGCGCCAAAACGACACTGTTTTGCACGTTGATGTGGCCAAAACGGTGTCGTTTTGGGCTGACGTGGAAAAAAATAAATAAAAAATTAATTAAATTAAATTTGAAATTAAATTTAGTTAAAATATTAAATAAATAATTTTAAAATTTTAAAAAACTTAAAAAAAAAAAAGGCAACCGGGGAGGCGGTTGAGGGATCGGCCCTCGGTTGCCGCCCTTTGTCCCGTCGCGGCCGGGAAGGGCCGGCGACGGCGGGGAGGGTCGGCCGGGGTCGCGGGCCTTGCCGGGGTTGGCGACCTCGCCCGGCGCGGCGAGGGCTTGCAAGCCCTCGTCGCTAGATCGGGCGAGGGCCGCGAGCCCTTGCCGTTGGAT
Organism: Eucalyptus grandis; assembly: GCF_016545825.1. NCBI lineage: Eukaryota > Viridiplantae > Streptophyta > Magnoliopsida > Myrtales > Myrtaceae > Eucalyptus > Eucalyptus grandis. The sequence goes on along the minus strand of NC_052615.1, from coordinate 28,516,017 downwards.
TGGGGGCGAGGGTGCGACCCTTGCCGACCCTCCCCCGCGGTCACCGACAGGCCCTTCCCGGCGGCGGTGGGGGCGGTAGCGGTGGCGGGCGAGGGCTCTCGGCCGCCTCCCCATTCTTTTTTTTTTTAAAAAAAAAATTTAAAATTTTTAAAGTTTTTTAAATTATTTTTTAAATATTTTAACTAAATTTAATTTTAAAATTATTATTTTTTAATATTTAACTAAATTTAATTAATTATTTTTTACCACGTCAGCCCAAAACGACGCCATTTTTGCATTATTTCGCCACGTTAGCGTGCAAAACGGCGTCGTTTTAGGCGTGCTTTGCCGGAAAAATGCCACGTCGGCGTTTTGGCCGGACTTTGGCCGGAGTGGCACTCAAGTGATCCGTTTTTCTTCGAATGTGGCACTTAAGTGTACCTTTCGTAAGTTATGGCACTTAAGTGTCCCTTTGGCCAAAATTATGACACTTGAAGCGTTCTTTTGCCTACAAAAAGCTTCCACAAAGTTCTCCACAACGACTAAAACTAGACTCTTTGGTTTCCCTGCTTGGAGGTTGGATCAAGATATGTGAAGGTTTGACATTCGTTGCCGTAATGGCGCCGGACATGAAGTGCCAGTGTATCTCTCCTCTCAGGCACATAATATGTTCCAGAGCTTCCTGTCTGATGCACCAATGCCCCAGCCACCTCCTAAACAGATAAGCTCCGCCTGAAGTCACTCAAGCCATGATCCCATAGATCGCTAAACGAAATGATTCTGGTCAATCTTTTTTAGTTGATGCAAAACTATTGAAGGGCTTGCAGAAAACTAGAGGCTTGTAAATTCATAAGAAGTAGTTGGTTGGAAGTGCTCCATGTAAGTATCGGTCTAGGGTCAACTCTGAACCAAATTTGGATCGGCTTAACCTGATTGGTGTGAGTGCTAGTATGAACAAAATAAAGGAGTTAGGGAAGAGAATAAGAACACGAGATTTATAGTGGTTCGGCTTAATCCAAGCCTACGTCCACTCTCCCACGATAATGTGACCTTCTTGGCTGGATTCCACTATGCAATCAACAAGAGATTACAACCGAGTGCAAACACTTAGTAGTAGATCACACTATCTCACTAAGTCACTCTTTTGGTATTTCTCTCATGATTACAAACATTTAAGCTCTCAAGAGACAAGTATATGATCGAAAGTCGCTCAGACTTTGGAATTATAAATTCTACGCTCCGTCTCTTACTTGCTCATCGGTCCATGATCTCCTTAAATACTCCTCCACTTCCAAACTACCCGTTGGACGGTATCCGGAGAATCGTTTTCCAATATACCCATTGGACAGCTACGTATCTAGAAGATTTGGTAGCTGTTGAGTGACAAAGGTAAAATCCCAAATTGATTCCGATCGCCCATACAAACGAAATCTTGGTTTCCATAAGTAAAGCTTCTTCGTATAGAAAGTTATTGTCTTCAAGATCCAATCGTCAATCAATAAGATTGAGTCAATCAAATCAATCTTGATGTGGAATCCAAACCAGATCACTAGCCGTTATATGATTGGGCTTGAGTTACGATCTGTTGAATCTGGATGTAAAGTCGATAGCCATAGACTTTACAATCTGAGTCCGAGTCAGCGATCTTGAGACTTTGAGTCTTGAGTCGCGCAGTCTTTAGACTTTGACACAGAAGTCTGGAAATCTTCAGAATATACTTTGAGCATATGTTACGTTCCGTCTTCTGGTCGTTTTCTGACTTTGATAATATCCTTTATATGTTCTAACATCTGCATGGTTTATTACTCAACCATCAAACATGTTAGTAGCATTTGATTTATTTTGTCATCTTCAAAACATCATAAGGGATTTCCCTAACAATTGGTCCTTGTTTGGACCCAAGGGGCTGGGTCAATCCTTGATCTTGATATCCACGGACCTTACACTATGCGGGTTAGTCTCGGTCCTAAAAGTTTAGGTTGGTCCAACCTGGACCAATATATATATATATATATATATATATATATATATATATATATATATGTGCGTGCGTGTGCGTGTGCATGTGCGTGTGCGTGTGCGCGCGCGCGTGCGCTTTTGTCTACTCTAAACCCTAGCACTTCTTCCTTTGTTCTCTTCGCAATTCAATTTACTGTATAAATTAGAAAGTAGAAAGTGAACCAACCAAATTCAACTCGACAAAAGAAAAAAAAAAAAAACCCTCTTCACTCTCCTTAGCCTTGCTCTCAGCTTGCCTCGTGTGGCTCACCTCTCTTCACTTGCCTTGCTCACCTTGCCGCTCACCTCTAGTCTCTATTCACTCATTTTATGTATTCAGTTTATGGTTTATTACTTTAACAAGTGAAATTTATGTTGTTACCTCATCTTATATTTATATTTGATATGTACTAATGCTCATAGTTTGGTCGCTTAATGTCGTAGTATTGATGAATTTGAAATAATATGTTTTTCCTTTTAAGAAATAAAAAAATAAACAAAAAAATTCGATTGATCCTGAGTGGATCCTGAAATCGGACCAGAACCATAAAGTCAATACCATCCTAAGTTCCCGGCACAAAAGGGTCAGTTTCTCATCCCAAAAATTGAAAATTAATGCTGTGCGGATTGATTTTAGAGTAAATGTTGGACCGACTCAATTTGAATAATGCTACGCTCTCTCTCTCTCTCTCTATCTTTATGGCCCTTGTCAATGGGCCTCTGGCGTCATCGTGTTGCAATAACTTTTCATGGTGACGTAACCAAAGAGGAGGACTCGCGGTATCTCGTGAGCACTGGTCGCGATACGAGAGGAAGTGAGGAAGGACAGGGTGCACGTGTCGCTCTCAGGAGAGGGAGAGAGGGAGAAGACTAGTTGGATAGTCGGTGGCGCCTGAGGCGTGACAACTTGGGTTTGGACCAAGTCCGCGTGCCGACAAAAATCCACTTTTTCAGAGTTCCATTGCGCGGGCTCCCCCAGCTCTCGTCTCATTCTACTTTTTGTCTCCCGACAGTCTGGCAAGACGTCCTTGCGTTCTCATACGCGGTTACCTCGACGCCCTTCAACCCTCCATCTTTTATCTCCAAAGGTCTTCCGTTTCCAAGCCAAACCAAATCGGAGTCACACACAGGCCTTTTTGGTAAGGTTTGGCATCGCTGTCGGTCTCCTATGGCGTCTTGAAGTCTTGCGCTCCTTTCTTCTTGATATTTTTAGTAGATATGGATACGGGCGACCGAGGATCGTGATGTTAAGTCAGATGCTTCCCTACGCGAAATTGGAGGGGGGATGATTCGTTTGTCACATCTTGGTCTTATTTATCGGCGAGGGCAATTCTCAAGTAGACGGTGAAAACGGGACGACGGGATTTGACTTATGGGAAGGTGGTGAGGGGGGGGTGGGACGGTTCACATGACCGAGTCCATTTTTAGGCCATCTTGCGAGATGAGTGTGAAGGAAGATACTCTAGCACTTTACATCTTCAATGCGTATGGGCTTCTGTCACCCAACTCGAAAGGTCCCGCTTTCTTGGTTGACATTATAGTGGTGGTGGACGATTTTTGTGACCACTTATTTGGGAGAAGAAGAGGTCAAAGAACGCAATCCACGAACAGATCGGTGGTCGGTTGGAGAGCTTTTGGCGTCTGATTCGCTCTTTCCCACGAAAGAAAGCATGTGTGGACCTGTGCGACACGTGATGATGATCGCGTGGTTTTTCTATGTTTTCTTTCTTTTTCTGGCCCGTATGTCAACTGTGATGATGCACCCGCACAAATACAGACTTAAGCCCTGTTTTAGAAAGTAAACGGAGCAAGACATTGAAAGAAATGGTAAAGTACTTACCCATAAAAATGGATTGATCCATGGTGATGATGTCTTTTATCAAATTTGGCCATCACATCTCATTACTGCCCACAGCACAAATTCAATTATTATTCAACAGAAAGTCTAGTTGGGGAACGAAGAAAGAGAAAGAGAGACATCATTGATGGGAGTCGAGTTTCCAATCATTCTTGATTAGACCGCTTAACCTTATTAAATTTGCTTTTAGGGAAATAAATAATTCTAGATTATATCTATAACTTATAATCTATGGATTGATATTTAGTTAGATGAAACTTCCTCTGACCATGAAAAGAAAATATAGTCTTTTCAATATTACATCATGAATATGAATGCACAATATTTCCTTTGCAATTGAGTATCACCAGCTACGATGGGCATTAACTTGTAGAAATTTAGTCAAAATCTTGATCTTTGCTTTCATTAATGCTAAATAAGGAGCTTTAAACCAAAAAAAAAAATCATCATGGTTTAAACATTGATTTTTAATCATTGATAATCTCAGGTGTTGGGAAAAAGAAAAGATTAAGAAGAATTGCTTAAGAAGTTGGTTGGGTGAGGCATTCGGTGGCATGATGATTCAAATTTACATCGTGTGTTCCATAACCATACTCATGTCCGTTCATTAACCAATGAGCCAACTCCAAGGATTCTACAAAATCTTCTTTCATAGGCATTGTATTATGCAGATTTCTACTGCAAATCCTCGATGCGATATGAAGAAATCTTTTACAATCTGTTCGATTTAACTACACTTTTTTGTTCCATCTTCCTTTTGTTCTCATATTAAATTGAACTGCATCAATGAATGGATATAGTTGAGATGTACTAACAAGTAACAACTGAGTTAACCCTAGTACCTAGGGGTGAGCATGGTCCGGGTTGGTCCGGGCCACCCTCTAACCCTAGGACCAACCCATACAGTGTCCGTCCTCAATTTTTAGGACCGAGGACCGACCCTATTGAGCCTGGGACCAAGGACCGGACCGACCTAATAGGTTCGGTTCGGTTCCAAGCTCAACCCGGGACCGATCGATAATTTTTTTTGTCTTATTTTTTATACTCCCTAAAAAAGCAAACCTACAAATTCAAATTACACATATATCGACAATGCATCATTGTGCAACTAAACTATAAATACCAATACATATTTAGCAAATTTAAGACGACACAATAATAAAAATTTCATACCTGCTAACCGCTCATTGAGATATGGGACAAGATGGAAAGTTCTCGTAATAATCTATCTTTAATATTCATAACACCATATGCAAAAGCGCTTTCCTGCATTTGATCATGTAGAGTCCACTTAACTAAAAAATGAGCTTCACACCACTTGACTAGCAAATCACCGTAGAACTACAGTACTACTATACTCTTCAAAAACTTCTACCATTTGACACAAATTGAAAAGCAAAGTGCAGTTGAAATTCATTAATAAAATACAATTAAATTATAAAAAGTTCAAAATACTTAATATAAACCATGAATATATAACTTTACATTTTGTTAATTCACCTGAACTTATAAACACCTGAAAACAAAACAAACGACACATAATTAGTACTCAACAAAAGTTTTAAATTGAAATTACTATTAGTGCTATTGATAGAATATCTCAATATAATATAATATAACATATATTTTACTTAGATTTGAATATATAAAAGAATTATAAATAATATAATATAATATACATGGTTGGTCAGGGATTGACGGGATCGACCCAAAACTCTTAGGGCCAGGGGCCAACCCGCGGTGTTGGTGCTTGGAATTTCAGGGCCAAAGGGCCCAAGCAGTCTCAGGAAGCTGGGGCCAAGGACCAAGACGGGGTTGGCCGGGTCAAGGCTCGGTCAGGGTCAACCCTAGACCGCTGCTCACCCCTACTAGTACCAAGTTTTGAAAAACCTCTGTCCTGTCACTAACCAAAACACGGATGCGTGGACAGCTCGAGCCAGCCTAATGTCGGGAGCACAGAAGAGACTCAACCGAAGTTTATCGTGGACGAGATGAGACGATACGATTGGAGGGACAGGGGAGCTGACTCGATCCACCCTGCAATTAATTCAAAAAGGTGCCTCTTTTCCGTGGCCCGAGCCTGGCCCCGTGGCCGCATCGCGTAGTCAAACCGACAAAGTCCGACCCTGCTTTTGAGCTGGAGAGCTCTCCCCCAGTTACCTCCATGCCCTCCACAACATCCCCAAATTTCATCGCGAAACCATCAATAGGACGATTTTCTTTGGAGGGTATGATCGCCATCTACGAAAAAGAAAGCTCAGTCTGAGGATTGTAGGGACCTCCCTTACCTGCAGCTATAAATACACTCCGTATGACCAGGTTGAAAACACAACATCAATCTCAGTCTTCTCCTCAATTTTGCAATTCGATCTATTCTTCTTCTTCTTGATCTTGTTCTTCTCCCGATTCTTTAACTGGGCGATCTGTTCTCTGTTCGAAACATTCTTCAGCTCTGTAGTCTGCTGCGAATCCTCTGTTTTTGTGCACTTGGTTTTCTGAGTTTCTCTACAATCCGAGAAGTCGGCCTTTTTCCAGCTGGAAATTCTGTCCCCTTTCGCTCTCGATTTCTTCGTTCTCACTCGTATTTCCTGAGGAAAACAGGATTACCTTTTGTTTTTGGTAATCCTGTCTTCTTTCCCAGTGTTTTCCCTCACTCTGTAATTCCTCTGTTTTTCCTTTGATAGAGGGTTTTGACAGAACTCTGTTTCAAAAATGGATACTATCCTTCAGAATCTTCCACCAGTCACTTACACCAACCTCAACGACGGTGGAAACATTCCCTCCTCACTATCGGAGCTCATTCTGAAAGGTTTCGGCTCCAACACTCTCGATTTGATCTTCTCGAACTCCGACCGAACAAATTCAACCACTGATAACACCCCAATTCGGGAAACATTGGGCTCTTCAATCTATATGCTTCACAGAGATCTTATGCAAAAGTTTTGCAACCGGAACAATTCGAACATGTATCTGACTCATGCTGCTTCAGTACCAGCGTCTCAGCACTATGACAACATGAGCCCGTACCCTGTTCCACCGAAGAAGAAGATGTACAGAGGAGTGAGGCAGAGGCACTGGGGGAAATGGGTGGCAGAGATCAGACTGCCCCAGAACAGGACTCGAGTGTGGCTGGGGACCTACGACTCAGCCGAGTCTGCTGCCTATGCGTACGACCGGGCCGCGTTCAAGTTGAGGGGCGAGTACGCGCGACTGAATTTCCCCGAGCTGAAGCTGAAGGACTTGAAGGACTTGAAGGAGTCAGGGCTAGCTGACAGCAAAAAGCTGAACGCCGTGCGGAGCTCCGTGGACGCAAAGATCAACGCGATATGCCAGAAGGCAAGGAAGGAGAGAGTGAGGCGGAGCACGAGGAAGGGCGAGGGGTCGGCAACGCAGGCCACGTCTTGTTCATCGTCACCGTCATCTTCATCTTCATGGGGGAGTGAAGTGATGCTGTCCCCGAGTTGCTCCGAAGAAGAGGAGATGCGGAGGCTCGTGAGTTCTAATCCGTCCGTCTCAGCCGGTTCAACCGGGCCGGAATTGGTGCTCGACGGCTGTTCGCTCGAGACGATGCCATCTTTCGATCTGGAGTTGATTTGGGAAATTCTTGCTAATTGAAAGGCGGGTGAATCTGTGATTGAGGAGTGATGTTGCTGGGTAGATGATCTCTGGAAGTCGTGCCAAATTGTAGATTGAAAAGTGTCGGTGTAGCGGCTTAGCTTTTGCTTTTCGTCTTGGAGTTCGAACAGGGAATTAGCTTTGGTAGGGAGTGATGTTCTAGAGTCATATTGATATTGGACTGTCATATTCATCAATTATCTGTCATTACCTCGAATTATCATAGTCCTTTGCTGAAGACTGAATTATTTTGTGATTGAACTTAATGCATGAGTGAGGCCCATAACACGAGACTGTTCCATGCATATTAAAAGACCATCTATCTTCTAACCCTATCACTTATATGACTTCCCAACTCAAGTCATCTTGAAAAGTAGGGGTGAGTGTGGGTCCGAATTGGACCGGTCCATCATCTAGTCCCGAGACCAACCCGTATAATGTTGGTCCCCAATATTTGGGACCAAGAACTAATTCTATTGAACTTAGGACCGATGATCGGATCAATTGTTTTTTTTTTTTTTTTTGCTTTTTTTTTTCCTTAAAATGACAAACATATTATTTCAAGTTATATATTCATTAACAATTCGACATTGAATAACCAGACTATGAATATCAATACATAGCAAACATAAATATATGATAAAGTAACAATAGAAATTTATAACCATAAAACCAAACACGCTAGATGAAGGAACAAAGGCAAGCAGTGAGGCAATTGGACAGAGGCAAGCGAGGCCAAGATATGTGAACGAGGTCGAGGCAAGTGAAATAGGGCTCTCTTTTTTTGAATTACGGTTGGTTTCTTTCTATTTTCAAATTTACATGACAAATTGAACTGTAAAGAAGACATGGGAGGTCCCACTAGAACTTAAAGTAGACAAAAGCATATAATACCCAATATAAATATTATATTATAAATAATGCACGGACTAACTCTAAACTCCTAATATTGATAATCAATTTATACAATACAGGGTCCAAAGGTCCCAAGATCAATGACCCACCTAGTCCACTTAAGAACTGAATCAGTCCACAAGGTTCATTTTGAACTGATGCTCACTCCTATAGAAATTGAAAAGAATGTTTAATATCACATTAAAACGAACAAGCTGGGATATCTAGGAATCGCTGGAAGTCAAGATTGGCCACGAGCGAAGGAAGTCACATGCATGTACATGGGCCTGATTGTCCATCCAAGAGTATCTAATTGGGCTTATTGGGCCTCCGATGATGGGCCACATGATGCCCGGCCTGCTACAAAGTGGAGCAGAGCAGCAGAGTGATTTTCTATTTGGTCGATGCAGAACAGTCAGATTCTTCTAATTCTAGTCGCTGAGTCATTGAATAAGCCAAAACCCATATCTTGGTAACATGCGAAATGAATACAATTCGCCTGAAACTCAATAATTGCCTAGGTTTAAAAGTGTAATGTACACGTTATGCCCACTAGATAGACGCTTTTGACAGGGCACTAAGGGATCACATGAACATGTGAAGACCATTATTATCTTCGAGGACACCGTTGCATACTACGAATGCAGCGAGTTTCGATTCCTCGGCCTCAGCTGTTCTGGTCTTCTTCTTCACTTTTGGATCATTCTTTGCTTGTCACTCTCCAGAAATGGAGATGGTACACACAGGCCTATTTACACCTACACAACTTTCTTTCATCGGGAAGAAAATAACACGGGACATTCCAATTTTCAACTTTCTTTTATCGGGAAGGAAAAAACATGGGATTTTCCAATTTTCTTGCTTGGTTAAGTGCTATGGATACTCGGGAACCGCCCTGCTCAGAAGGTCTAGGGATAGGGAGACAGAAGATGACGGAGAAAAGCTCCGGTGACGGATGCGGGTGAAAATGGCTGAAATAACCCCTTGCTGAGGCTTGTAGAGTGCTTGGTGTGACAGGGGGGGGAGTACAACCCATGCTGTGGAGTGCAGTGAGTGTATATGGACCACCACATCACGACATATTCAAAGATGAAAAGATGATGATGGATCGATGAATTCTTGGTTTTATTATTATGCAATTTCAAGCCTTTAGGAAGCACGCGCAGAAAAAGAGGGATAGCAGTCTGTCTCGCTTCGGACAAAACAGGGTAATGCGATCTGGTCAACCGGTTTTGGATGGTATTCTGCTGGATCACGGGCTATAATTCTGTTCTCTTTTGCCTTTATCCCTAGAGAGAGAACAAGCTCCCATCATAGTCGTGTATGGATCCTGAATTTTCACAAATGGGAACCTTATTAATTTTAGACAATTACATCACAACTTTTCGTTAGCCTATAATGAGGCACAAATCATTGGTTTTTTTTGTGTAAATTCGACATCTACTAACATTTCCACCCATACCTCATGATATCGGGTGTCTTAAAATGTCTACAAATGTGACACAGTGTGCCGAAAGCATACATTACAAGTTAATCTCTCCAAAAACGATGTCGTTTTCTAAGAATCTAGAATGAAATACAATTTGATTTGGAATTTGAAATAATTGGAGTGGGCATTTAGGAAAAAAACGAACATGGGGGCAAGGGTGAATTTTTTTTTTTTTGCTAAAACAAACTTTCCATTGCATAAAAAAAAAAATCTTATAAGGAGAAACTAGAGCAGAAATCAAGATGATAAATTAAAGAAGAATCCGCTAACACTATAGTTTAACTTTAGAAGGGAGATCATTAAAAACGAAAGAAACATGCGGTTCCTAATTAATGAAAAGCCTATTTTGCAAGCTCATGAGTAGCTTCATTACTAGTTCTATCGATTGATCCACTTCAAACTTCATCTTGTATCATTGCTAAATAGTAAACGGGAGTCCGAGACGAAAATGATGAATATACCAGGGACAAAAAGTCTTTTTGTTGAATAATATCAATTAACACCTTATAATCACTTTTAAATACCGCATTCGGATGTGGAGGGATATTGATCATTCTCAATAGGAATGGAACCGTGCACCTCTCGCACCTGCGAGCTCTCTCTCTACCCCATGGTAGCGTTTTCCCATTTTCCGCCCAAACCCTAATTTCATTGCCCCAGAGTTTTTGCTCGCAATTACAGATCCTTCCCCTGTAATCGTTTCTCCCCAGAATCCGTAAAAGAAGAACGAAGAAAGAAAAAAAAAAGAGAAAGAAAAAGAAAAAGAAAAAAAAAACAACATATGAAGAATCTGGAGTCTCGAGAACCCTTCGGAAAGGAGGAATGGAGTGGTCGATCTTGCAGGTGTAGGGCCGATTCACAACACTCAGCACTGATCTAAGCAGAATCGCCACAAATCAGTGAGTTTCTTCAGTCTTATCTTGCCTGTGTGACGCATCTGGAGAGGTAGAAGATGGTAGCCAGGGAAACTCGTAGTCGGATAGATTCGAGAAAGCTGAATATCTGAGCATCATAGAAGAGATTATTAGTTAATGACTATGGAGAGTAAAGAAGAGAATGAAATGCGGCTGGCAGCATTATGCAAAAGTCTAGGGCATCTGTGGTCGGAGGAAGATGTAGTCGAAGTATCTGATGAAATACCTCAACAAAAGAGGGAGGAATGTAGGCGCACTCTATTCGGAAAGTTATTCTCCAAACCAAATGTAAACTATCCGGCATTTATAACCACAATGACTAAAGCATGGAAGGTAGAAGGAGTCATATGTTCGCAGAAGGAACCAGGGCTATTCACTTTCATTTTTCCTACGGAGGAGGAAAAACAGCGAATATTGAGGAACTCACCTTGGTCATACTCAACCAACCTGCTAGTGTTACAGCAGTGTCTTCCAGAAATCCCAGAGCATTGTTATGAATTCTCAAAGGCTGCCTTCTGGATTCGCATCGGAGGAGTCCCCCCTGGCTGGAGAATAGAGAAAGTATTCAATGACCTGGGGAAAAGGTTGGGAAAGGTTATTGAAGTTCAACTCGACTCAATAAATCATGCTCGTAACAAAGGAGGCGAGTAAGAGTTGAGATCGACTTAACATTACCGTTGAAAGCGGGAGCCAAGCGGATATAGGCAATAAATGTCTCTCGGGTGGAGTTTAAATATGAGCGGCTCCCACTACCGCTTCTCATGCGGAAGGATAGGACACTATGCCACCGATCGCCTCGAATTTCCATATGCAACATCACCCCGGGCATTGAACAAAAAGGGTCATATGGACCATGGTTGAAGGCGTAAAACCAGCGACCACAGCCCTTATTGGGATGCTTTCTACGGGAAAATAGAGGAGTTTGTAGTGGAAGATACTGTACCTGATCCACCAACTGAACCGAGGGAGAAGAATTACACTGAGCAAGAGTTGCCAAATGATATGCAACTTGTAGTACGCAGCAAAAAGAGATCGAAAGCAGCTCACCACGGACAATAAACCCAAGAAAAGCTCCTAATGCAAAGTAGAAGTTGGAGACCGTGGAAAACGAGGTAATGAGCATTGAAACTCAAAATCCATTAGTATTAAAGGTTGGTAAAAGCAGCAAGAAGACAATGAAAGTTCAAAAGGCAAAAAACAGAAATGCATGCCAGAGATATCATCCCTCATCCCGGATGATGTAGACCTTCGGAGACCCCTAGGTGAATTTGATACAAGAAGGACATGATTGGGCTTTGGTGGCTAGCCCTAATAAGCCACCACAAAAGCCATGAAAATTGTGAGTTGGAATTGTCGGCTGGGTAACCCCCGACAATCCAGGAGTTAAGAGCTATTAATGCTCGTGAAAGGCCCAACATAGTTTTTCTTATGGAAACGAAAAATAAAACAACCGGGGTGGAAAAGATTTGCAAAAAGCAGTTTCAACAACTTTATCTAGTGGATCCGACAGAACAAATGGGGGATTGGCAATTATGTGGCATGAGGAACTAAACTTAAAGGTGCAAAACACTCACAAGCACTTCCTTGATGTACAAAGGTGCACAGATCCCGAAAGTAAAAAGATAATGCAGATTACCTTCCTCCACGCATCTACCGACTTTGGAGAGAGGATGGAGTTATGGCAACTTGATTGGGAATCCTCAAACCTTCAGGCTCCATTCCCTGGATCTGCATGGGAGATTTCAATGAGATTCTATATATATGGGAGAAAATTGGGAAAAAGGAGGCAAACAATCGAAGAATCGTAGCTTTCAGAAATATGATTAATGACTTATCCCTGATGGATGTAGAAAGCCACGGATGCGCTTTTACATGGGCTAATAACGGGGAGGGAGATGAGCTGGTAAAAAAAGAGACTCGATCGAGTACTATGTAACTGGAATGGAGGGTTACCTTTCATGAAGCGAAGTCCAAGCGCTCCCTGCTATAGGATCAGACCACGCCCCTCATCCTTCGCCCGTATCCTCTAGTACACAAAAGGAAAAAACAGTTCAAATTGGAAACCTTCTGGATGGATCATGCAGAATTTCAGGAAGTTATTAGGCAAGTCTGGGAAGATACTTCAACTCCACAGCACATCTTTGCAGAAAAATTAGGGAGAACATTGAAAGAATTAACGAAGTGGAGCAAAGAAAAGTTTTCAAATGCTTATTCTCAGATCAAAGAGCTTAACCAAGCTTTACAAGCAATCACTAATCAAAAAGCTCAGCACACAAGTAGACAGAAAGTGCAGAATATTATTAGCCAAATAGCAGCATTGAGAAGACGGAAGAACAGTGCAGGGGATGAGGTCACGTATCAAATGGCTACATTGGGGAGACCAAAACACCAGTTTTTTCCATGCCACGACAATCCAAAGGCGACACCAAAATCGTATTACAATGTTGCAATTAGAGGAAAATCGGTGGTGCAGGGAGCCGGCAACAATAAAACAACATATTATAGCTTTCTATGAAAACCTGTATAGCTCTGAGGGACAAAGACACTACCAACCGATCTTAGAACAATGCCCATCACCAATCACAGAGAGGATGAATGCAGATCTGGTGGCAATACCACTATTGGAAGAAATCAAGGAAGCAGTGTTCCAATTGGGAGCTCTCAAGGCTCCGAGGACCGGATGGATTCAATGGAGCCTTCTATCAAAAATCATGGGCAACTATAAAACCGACTTTGCAACTTGTACCGGAGTTCTTTCAAACGGGGTGCTTGACCACAAGCTAAACCAGACACATATTGTGTTGATCCCGAAAGTAAAAGGCCCTGAGACAATTAGTCAATACAGGCCCATTAGTCTGTGTAACTTTAGCTACAAAATTATTTCCAAAATATTAGCAAACAGACTCAAAAAATGGTTGCCACTTATCATTGAACCAGAGCAGGGAGCCTTCGTCTCGGGGCGGCAAATACAGGACAACATCTTTATTGTCCAGGAAATTCTGCATCAGCTGCGAATAACCAAAAGGAAGACAAAACATCGAGGCAATTGTAAAGCTTGATATGCGTAAAGCATATGACCGCATAGAATGGGACTTCGTGAGGGATCTAATGCGCATATGGGATTCGATGCCAAATGGGTCTCCCTAATTATGCAATGCATAACAACAGTTACTTTCAGCTTAAAGATCAATGGTGAACCAACCTCTTTCTTCCATCCATCGAGGGGTCTCAGACAAGGCGATCCCCTCTCACCCTATATCTTCATCCTGATATCCAATGTCTTAACCTGGATGTTGAAGAAAGCATTAGCAGAAGGTACACTCAAAGGAATACAGGTAAATAAACATTGCCCTCAGCTTTCACATTTGATGTTTGCCGATGATGTTATATGTTTTCTAGATGGGACTCTTACAGAATGCACGCCGAACCTTGCCCTCATATTAACCCAATACTGCTATGCAACGGGACAATCAGTAAATTTGAATAAATCAGGGGTTTATTTTAGTGGACATTGCCTAGAAATTTTGAAACACAACCTGGCCACACAATTGCGAGTCCCTATACTAAAGAAAACAGGTCAATACTTGGGCATACCCTGCGAGTGGGGACAATCCAAAAATCGATGTTTTCGTGGATCTGGATAGAGTAAACTCCAAGTTAGCGGGATGGAAAGAAAATGCTTACAAAGGCTGGTAAGGAAGTGCTAATAAAGAGTGTGGTGCAATCCCTACCTACCTATGCCATGTCCATATTTCAGCTGCCTGTTTCGATTTGCCGAGCTATAGAGCAACGGATTGCATCTTTTTGGTGGCAGAACGGTGATGCGAAAAGAGGCCTACATTGGAAAAACTGGGAAATGTTAAAAACTAGAAAAGATGCAGGCGGCATGGGCTTTAAGGATTTGATTACCTTCAATCGAGCCATGCTAGGTAAACAGCCCGGCGTCTAGTTTCCTCCTTCGATCTATGGTGCGTAATGATTAAAGGGATTTATTTCCCTCATGGAGATCTATGGAACGCGTCCAAGGGCAATCGACCATCATGGGCCGGGCGCAGCTTAATGCTTGCGAGATACCATCAAAAGCAATGTTAAATGGTCAAGTAGGGGATGGGAAATCAATTCGCATAAGAGAAGACAGGTGGTTATCACAAGGCACAATAGGTGGAACGACCAAACCACACGTAACCTAAACTTGTGTCCGAACCGATCAATCCGTAATCCAGAGAATGGAAAAAGCAACTAATTGACAATCATTATGAAGAAAAATTGCAAATGAAATTGTAGCAATTCCCCTACATCAGCAACCAATGCAAGACACACTAATATGGACGGGCGGTGGTTCCGGACAATATTCGTCAAGAGCGGATATAATGAAGCAAGAAAAATCACTAGCCACACGCATCGAACCGGCCATCATGTTCCTTTCAACCGCCACGAACCTTGTGGACACAAATTTGGAGTCTTGATGTGCCTCCAAAGGTTCGCTTCTTCATCCGGGAGCCTATGCCAAAACGCCTTCCCGACGAAGGAAAACCTATATAGAAGAAAAATTGTAAGCGACCCACGATGCCGGTGTGCGGTTCGAGTATGGAAACTACGAGCACTTGCTGTTTCTTTGTAAATGGACAAAGCGAGTATGGCAAGACCCGGTTTTTGAACAGATCAGGCCAAACAACAGCATCAATCGCACGGATCGGTGGCTTCTAACAGCTTTCCGAAGAGATCGAACTTACCCGCTCGTGAACTCATTAGTCCGATCCGTGGAACATCCGGAAGGCGAGAAACAACCGGATATTCCGAGCAAAGGAACCCCAACCAGCAGACAGTCTGCTGTTAATAGCAAAGGAACAACGGACACGCTCAAAGACGGGTAGATCGACAAAAGGCGAGCAAGATCTCAATCAAAACTCACCCGCGCACTTTGGAGGCCTCCAGGAAGGGCAAAACCGAAGTTGAATGTAGATGCGTCGTGGAGACCCGGAGATTTCCGCTCTCGTCGCCGGTATAGCACGAGATGCGGTGGTAGGGTGCTCGACGGCTTTGCGGCAACAACTAGGGTTTCCTCGGCGGGCGAAGCGGAAGCTCAAGCAATTCTTCACGGGATTTCGTTTCGCACGAACTTAAGCCGAACCACGTGCGAGATCTTGGAAGTCCAACCGGAAGCTACTTCATAGAAAGCGACTGCCTCCGCAAAGTAGAAATGGTCATGGGCCGGGCCGCACATACATGGGACCTTAAAGAAATTGTTCACTGGTGTAAGCATGGGCGTCGCGGGACAATGCCTTCACGGTGATTTATAGCCCACGAGAAACCAATGCAGCGGCGGATTGGATTGCTCAACACCATCGACAAAACACCCTCCCACGTAATTGGGTGTCTTCCCCCCTCTCCCCCTATGGAATATATTATGTGCGAGATCTTTCCCCTTCTGTGGTTTGTAAGACTTCTCTTCATTAAGTAATAGTCACTTCTATTTTGACCAAAAAAAAAAAAAAAACTCTATCCTGTGGCAAGCGTGAATTTAGCAGTTTAGGCTGCGCATGACAATGCTTCCATTTCGGGGAAAAGTTTTTTTTTTTCAAAAATAGTTCTTTTTTATTTCTGTTTTGGGGAACAATTTCTAAGTAAAAGAATCTGTTTGGTAACTATACAAAATTTCTACTCTTGGAATAGAAAAAGAATAGGAATGCGTTTGGTAACGCAACAATTTCTTTTTTATATTTATTCATTTTTTATTCTTACTCACAGATCGCGCCGCCGCCACCGCCACTACACGATCGCTCGCCATCGATCGTCACCGTCGACTGCCGGTTGCCGGAGGCGGCAACAGGTGACCGGCGGCGGCTGACAATTGGCAATCGAAGGCGGCGGTGGCAATGGCCAACAACCGGCAGAGGCGGCGGTGGCGACGGCAGCTGGCGACCGGCGACGGTGGCGGTGGCCGGCGATCGGCGGTCGACGGCGGAGGCGACGGCGGTGGCCAGTAGTGGGTGGTGGTTCCAAGCGGTTGACGGTGGCCGTGGCAAGAAAAAGAAAAAAAGAAAAAAATTAGCTTATTTTTAGAATTTGTTCTAGAACAAGAAACAATTTTTTTGCTTCTCAAAACTATTCCTAAGAACAAAAAATTAGAGAAATTGTTTCGAGTAACAAATGTTTTACCAAACAAGGTTTATTCTTTTTCGTTGTTAAGAAAAGAACAAGTAAATTGAGATAAACAAAAGCGTTACCATGCGCTATATGGCCCGAATCCCTTTTTTTTTTTTTTTACCGGTTCTTACGGTCTTCTACCTTGGAAAAATTCCCCACTTTTCAAAGAAGAACAGGCAAAAAGAAAGAAAAGGAAGAAAAAACGAGGAACGAGAAGAAAAGCACTTGCACTAGCAATTTTAGAAGGTGAATAGGTGGTGATGGTGATGGGGGCAACGTACGAAAAAATCACGCCGAAGGACGACAATGGAGGCCCGTGGCTCGTGACTCGTGACTCTGTCCTGTCCTTTCCCCTTGTCATGCTTTTCTGCTTTTGTTAATGTCCTCCTCTTCCTCTAAAGATCTCACCAACTTCTCTCTCTCTCTCTCTCTCTCTCCCCGAGTGGTTCTTGTGCTGGTTCATATAAGGAGGAGGGTCTCCATGCTGGTCCGATGCAGTTGAATCATCTCTAAAGCCTCGTTTGGACTCTTCTGCTTGTATCGTTTTCAGACCCACCGCCATACTTTCATCCAGCAACACATCGCTCTCCATCCATCTCTCATCCTTTCAGCACCAGCTCTCCAGGTTTCTCTTTGTACTCTTCTCCTTGTAACTCACTCTTAAAGTACCACTGAGCCTGACACACATCTATCTCTCACCAAGACAACATTCCCATTTTCTCTTCATCATCTTCCAATCATTCCCGCGGCTCTCCGAAAAGCGCTTTTCGTACCTTTCTCTTTGGCTCGATTCCACCTGGGAGGCTTCGGACAAAGTGCCGTTTTCCGCCTCCCAAGTTTGCGAAGATGGTGCGGTTCGCTGTCTCTGTTGTCCTGGCGATCCTCATGGTCGCATCCGTCACTCTAGAGGGGGTGGCGGGATCGATGATTACGTGCTCGGGGATAGTGCCGATGAGGTACCGGAACGACAAGATATCGATAACGGACTTTGGAGGGATGGGGGACGGGCGGACGGTGAACACCAAGGCGTTCAGCGAGGCGATATACCGGATCCAGCACCTCCGGCGGAGGGGCGGTACCCTCCTCTACATCCCTCCCGGGGTGTATCTCACCGGCAGCTTCAGCCTCACAAGCCACATGACCCTTTACCTGGCTAGTGGAGCGGTCATCAAGGCCACCCAGGTAAAGTTATTTCTCCTGCTTCACATCGCTAGTGAAATTGTTACTTATGAGACTTTCGACATATAAAATGTATCATCTAGGCTCAAATTTGATGGAACGAGTCGGCTCCGTCTCTTGCTAGGCTCACTGGGAACTAGCAAGAACTGGAACCTTATACATATTTCTTGCACTACAACCGACCATCCTGCGTTAGTGTGAGTCTATACAAGTCAATCGATAGGCACAATATGTACCGAAAAGAACTGAATTATATGGATCAAATTGAAGCATGCTTAGCCCTCACCCAGTGGCAAAAAGAAGGCCAATAGCAATGTAGTCTGTATACGTCCTGTTTCTTGATGAACTGTGAAAATGGTAAATGTAAGAAGAGTTGTTCAGTGTAGTGGCCAGTGAATTTGAGGAGAGGACCCTGTAGGTTTGACTAACCAGTACCGACTAAGTTATTCTGAAGGGAATATGATTCAGTGGAAATACATAAAAAAGTGATAGAGTTGAAAGAATCTTGATGAGTGGGGGTGTAGAACAGCAGGGAGTCATTCTGTTCTTTTGACTCTCATGATGGCCTGATTCGGTCGATTTTTTAAATGGGATTATTTTAATCTCGTTCGATGCCTCTTGCCATCTAAGAACTGAACGCTACAGCAGAAACAAGTTCTGGGTTTGTGCGGAGAAGAACTTCTTGGGATGCAGACCCCAGGAAATTCATTTTGTATGATACTGGCAAACGTTAAATATTATATCGCGTGAACTTATTAAGCGATAGAAGGAGTTATAGAGTCAATCATAGCGCCCAAAGAACTGCACGAGAGCTCGTGCTTTTCTGCACAGTCCAGTCCAGGGTCCGAATGATTCTCGAATACATTATTGACCCGATTACGCTAAATTAAGAGGAGGTGCGACGACCTTGATTTTGCAATAACACGGGCAAGTCGTAAAAGAACATTCGAACAAATGGGTTATTTTGTTATGTGGATTAAGTAAAGATTTTGTTGGAGCTCTCCTTTCATCGATTGAAATTTTTCCTTTCCTGTTTCGTTCTTTTGTTCCTGGCTATTGGGGTAGGCACCACTTTAAAAAGTAGGGAAGTGGTCCCCCAAGCATCAGCAGAAATATTTGTATTAATTAAAATTTTGGGGGCCTCAAAAGAGAGGGAAGGATATACGGGTGGGTGCGTGGTGGCTCCAAGCGCATGTGCATTGCACGTCTAATAATGGACGTTCCAGATGCTTGGACAGCTAAGAGTTTGCAGATGCAAGAACTCATCAATGCATCTTCATCTGGACCATCACATTAATCTGTTCACTTTCCTCTTCCAATAACATAGTAAGAGCTATAGGATTCAGCTCGTTGTCGGGCATATGGCCTGACTTGGGCAGAGCCTTGCTTGCCAGCAGGTTCGTTCATTGAACAGGTCTGATCTATGATTGAGATGATTTAGTTTCATGCAGCGACGTAGCTCTTACCATAATGAATGAAATAATGTCAGAACTAATAGAGGGAAGGGCCTTTGCCCATTTTAGTGTGTTGGAATTTACACGACAGACAGCCATACATAATGTTGTGAAGAGAGAGGGAAGATCGAAAGCCGTTTAGAGTATTCCTACAGCGTGGTCCCTAACAACTTTGAATGCCTGAAGATGACATCTCTCCTGCAGTCACATGGCGACTAAATGCCATAACTAGCTACTGATTCCAGTGGCTTCTTCGAAGCATAGACACCTCCCTCGTGATCATTCATACTTGCTCACTTCCCCCACGAGGCATATTCTTTGGGATGATTGTTTTCACTTTTGTTAACTTGCGAGATATGGTAGTCTAATCTGTCTTAAATACGTTGAAAATATCAGTGACTGTATATTGTAATGGTAAACATAAATTCACAACATGCTGATCAAGTGCAGGAGTTTTGTCTGAACTCCTTGAATTATCAGAAAACATGATTCTGAAGATTTGAGGATGAAAGGAACTTCTGGTCGATTACATTGCCAGAAGATAGCAAGAAAAGCTGTAATTTTGTCCTAGTTGCAGAGTTCCCTGCTAAAGTGTTGTGGTTGATGCTTCAGGATACTTGGAATTGGCCTCTGATCGCCCCCTTGCCTTCTTATGGAAGAGGGAGGGAACGTCCTGGAAGGAGGTATATGAGTCTCATCCAAGGACATGGCCTTCGAGATGTGGTGATCACAGGTGGGTATTGATGAAAACATGTGCATGATCCTTAACTTCGACAAGCATCTCACAGAATCCTTATCAACCACTGAATTGATGCATCATAACAGTGCTTAAATGGATCCAAAGTTCAGAAACAACCTTGTTAAGGATATCGTGCGATTGTGCTATTTCAGGTGAGAACGGGACGATTGATGGTCAAGGAGAGGTATGGTGGAACATGTGGAGGCAGCGCACTCTCCAGTACACTCGACCGCATCTTGTTGAATTCATGAACTCCAGAAGCATCGTGATCTCCAACGTGGTTTTCAAGAATTCCCCCTTTTGGAACATTCACCCTGTTTATTGCAGGTTACTTCCAGACTTGCATGTTTCAATTTGCTAAGTGCAGATCTTAATACATGGTTTTTAATGAGCGATACTGCGATACTAACCCAGCAACTTAGGAGTAATGTACATCTTGCTTGACCCTGATCTGATATCTCTTTATTTCCTTTTTGACAGCAACGTTGTCATCAGATATGTAACCATATTGGCCCCTTACGACTCTCCCAATACTGACGGAATTGATCCGGGTACATACTATACTCAAATTTAACTGGGAACTTTTGGCCCGGTTTAGCATTGCTATCCCATTTCTTAGTGCATGGTTCAGATACGCACGGGCTGTTTGTATAGTATCTCGGTACTTTGATAGCATCTATAAGAGCTGATATAATAATCAATGGCAACAGTAAAAGTAAAAACAGAGCAAGATCATCATACTGAAGCAATCCTGTGCATGTTCTTTCATTCAGTTAGTCCTGTTAATGATGCTGTAATAGATGTTCAGGAGTATGTCTCTTAGCTCGTGAGACAATTTAGATTGCTTGTGTGTGGAAGAGTTCAAATTCTCAGGAAAGAAAGCTAACTACAGCATCTGAATCTTGTACTGGCTCAGATTCCAGTTCCAATGTCTGCATAGAGGATTCGCATATATCCGTTGGAGATGATCTCGTTTCAGTGAAAAGTGGATGGGACGAATATGGAATACGTTACGGCCGTCGTAGCTCAGGGATCACGATACGGCGGATAACTGGGTCATCCCCTTTTGCTGGAATCTCAGTGGGAAGCGAAACGTCCGGCGGGGTGGAGAACGTCTGGATCGAGAACATAAACTTGTACAACGTGGGCATAGGAATCCACATCAAAACAAACATCGGAAGGGGAGGGTTCATAAGGGACATAACCGTGTCCAATGTGTTCATGGAGAACGTGCGTAAAGGCATACGGATCATGGGGAACGTCGGCGACCACCCTGACGAGTACTACAACCCCAGCGCCCTCCCTTATGTCAAGGGCATCAGGATCAAGGACGTCTGGGGCGTGAAGGTCCAAGAGGCGGGCCTAATACAGGGCTTGAAGAATGCGCCGTTCACCGGGATTTGTCTCTCCAACATCTATCTCCACGGCGTGCCGGGACAAAGGAGAGCGACCTGGACTTGCTCCGACGTCAGTGGAGCCGCTCTCGAGGTAAGCCCTGGGGTGTGCTCAGAGCTCGCTAGCACCTATCACAGCAGCATTTGCTCCAACTATTTCAGAGACTAATCTTAAGCTGTGAATCTACCCATCTAGCAGACAGCCGGTCGGATCACTCCATAGGTTTATCTGTTCGATTAGTCACGCCGTCTCATTAACCCTCTTCGAATCTTTCAGTGTATGCTTTTATTCAACAAAGCTTTGAATCATCATATCATCTTATCCAATGTCTCTCTTCTTACCGGTTTGATGGCTATGATCTTGGTTCTGTTGATATGGATGCATGATCGTCAAGAAAACTAATCGAGTTTAACCCAAAAGCCTAAGCAGAACACTGGGTAGATAACAACATCTGATCATCATACATAAAATCCACCAGTGTTGTTATTTACAATACAAACATAGTACAAACCTACTAACTATCCATCAATCTCACATGCCATCATCTATCTCAGCAACGTGTTCAGATTGTCCATCTCTCGAGGATGCAACTTATTTACATAAGACAGCGCAGATAAGTAAGAAGGCTAATCCCCCTAGATACCATCACAAAAGAAAAAAACAGTAAATAGCTGCATCGGATTCATCAGTCATCACCACAGATTCACCGCGCATCATGATCATCATGATCATCATCACGATCGTCCTCAGAAATGGTGGTCTAAGAACTTGCGGATCCTCTTGAAGATGCCCTCACCTCCATCGCGCTCCTCCTCATCCTCGTGATCGTGGTGGTGGCGGAAATGGTGGTGATGGTGGCGGTGGTGGTGGTGGTGCTCTTTCTCCTCATCGTCGTCCTCGTGCTCCTCGGGGCGATGGGGCTTCTTCATCATGTCCCAGCGGCGGTGGGGATGCTCTCTCATCTCGTCATCCTCCTCGCGCTCCTCCGGGCGATGGGGCCTCTTCATCATCATGTCCTTGTCCTCCTTCCAGCGGCGATGGTGGTGATGCTCTCTCTCCTCCTCGTCCTCCTCGCGCTCCTCGTGGCGGCGATCGGGCCTCTTCATCACGTCCTCGACCTCCTTCCACGCCACGTCGGCAAATCCGAACCTCGGCTTCCTGTGGTGGACCCTGATCCACCGGCCGGGCATCTGGCGCTCGATCTCCATCCCTCGCGATTCGGCATCGTGGCCCGGCTTCTCGCCCGATAGGATCATGTCGTTGCCGAACGAGATCTCGCGACCCTCGAACTTCGGCCGGAACTGCCTGCGTCCGTGGCGGCACCCGCGGCCTCCTCCGTGGCGGAACGGGAAGCGGAGGGAGAGCGGCACCGCCGCCTGCTCGCCGTGGTCGTGCGGGCGGAAGGTGATCGTCCTCAGCGGGACGGAGGCGATCTTCTCGGGTTCCACCACCGGGCGCTCGTCGGCGACGGCGACGGCGACGACGGTCGCGTCCTGAGTGTTGGAGTCGCCACCGGTGGCGGCGGTCTCCGTGTCAATCGCAGCGGCCACGGACCGGGGCTTCTCGCTGGGGAGGAGGATGGTCGCGGCGGAATCCGCCTCGGAACCGGGCAGATCGCGGCGGCCGGCGACATCGCCGGTGGGGAGATCGGAGGGCGTGAGGGACTCGGAGGAGGCGATGAGGAAGGAGAGGAGGAGGAGGGAGAGGGTTAGTTTCGCCATTTTCTTCACACAGAGAGAAAGTATCTCCAGGTGAAGCGGGCGTAGAGAGAGAATATAAAGGGGTAGGTATAGGGCAGGACGGGCAGGTGTGAACGGGGACGGGGAAGGTTTGACTCGGGGGGCGGGAAAAGCGGGCAGCGGGCAGCGGGCAGCGGGCAGGGTGGAAGACCGACCACGTGATTGGAGAACGAGAGGTGGTTTGCGCGAAGGGGACGGGCAGGGTGTTTCTGGGAATTCCATTACCCGAGGGAGTCGGCTGGGGTTCCCATAATTCAAATTTGCATAATTTTTTAATTATTTTTCTCGGGGCTTGGTAAAATTACCGTTGGGCCAGCGTCGTAGTTTGATTTATTAGATTAATTAGATAATGTCGCAAATCAAGAATTCACATATTTCATGTGAATTTTCTTGTTATAAAAAATTATCAGTATCACGAAAAACTTCAAATTGGTAAATTTATAACAAATTGACCTGAAGAATCTCAAATTGGTATATTTATAATAAGTTTATCTTCCATTAACTTTCATCAAATTTTTCCAATAAATTTACAGACGTGGATGACACGTGACAATCTATAAAGCTCACTAAAAAAAAACCCACATTTGTTATGGATGTGCCGTTAAATTTATCACAAATATACCGATTTGAGTTTTTGTAGTCAAAAATTAATTTATGATAAATTTATTATAAATGTACCAATTTTATGTTTTTTATTCGTTGCATTAATCCTATAAAAAAAGTAGGTATCATGTGTTGCTGTCTTCTTTTACTTTTTGTCGCTAGAAATAATGGGGAAATTTAAATAGAGCTAGATGACATGTCGTGGAAGGGGGTGAGCTTTAAGTTATTTTCCAGATGACGACACACGTTTAAGTTAGTTTTATTCTTAAAAAAAAAAAATTTAAAAAAAAATTTCAACTTTTTAGATTAAGAAAGAACGTAGGCCGTGCCTCAAACTAAATCAATTACGTGAAAAAGAGGAACTCGTTAGGTGCTGGAGTTGAGATGCGCTTATCAAGTAGGACGAGGGGTGATTGCTAGTGGCCGTGAGACTTTTAGGAAATGGTCAAAATGAGATAGATCGGCGGCCGTGGCGTTAGCGTATACGGCGTGCAACAGCTGGTGCGGGCGTCGACCCTGGCGTCGGAGATGACGTTGCACCCTCTTATTGCGCGTGCTGCGCTGGATGGGGACTACTATGTATGCGACTTTTCACTTTGCAACTGTTTTCCTTCTTTTTCGGCCCAATCGCTTGCGGTTGACCATCGATTATAATCGTCATTTGCGATCTTTCTCTCCTTTTGTTTCCGGATGACGTGAAATTTCATCTGACGCGTCCCCGTAGCCAATTTGTGCATCGACACTTTGGTCAAAAGCTGCGGTACATATACACGTAATGCAATGAGATGACGCTGTTTTCAAAGAAAAACTATGGAAAGAATCCTGTGACTATTTCCTTTCTGGTAACTTAACACAAACGTTGCATGTGAAAGAAGGGAATTGATACCAGAAAAATAAAGAGACATGACGAGATTAATTTGAGAGAGAGAGAGAGAGAGAGGTGGATAAGATTGATTATTGATGGGGAACCAAATCTCGTGCTCGATGGATAATTTAGTTTGTAAATATAAAGGTGTACTTTGGCCGATGCGGAAATAACACCATTGGGTACTATAAAAGATAGGAATGATAAGCCCACTTAGATGGCATTTTCCTAATGCTCTAGTGGGCTTGAGCACGGTAATTTCAGCCGTGCCCAATTCAACGGCTGACTCCAACGAGATTTTGATTAGGTGAGGGTTAATGGCACTTATCAATTCAAACAACTAACATTAAAACAATTGAATCCGACGGTGGTCGATGGGATTGCGCCAAAATTGCAACGTATTTAATCACAAGACTATCCAACGAACCCCACCTGATCGGGAGATGCATGAGGTCGAATACCTACATCAAGATGCTATACATTTTTTTTTTTTGAGATCCGAGGAGGGGTTCCTCATGGCGTGTGCTTATTAAGCGTCTAAGTTATTCAAAATTTTAGCTTCTGATTTCTTTTTCAAATTTATTTTAGCAATAGAAATTTGTTTCAAAAATAGAAAAATCAAATTGCATTACCAAACAAATTTATATTCCAAACCTGTTCCGAGAAACAGAGAAACAAAGAAATAGAGAAGTAGAAATTTTATTATGCATACCCTTAATTTCTAAGTTTTAAAAATCGAGAAAGATATGGTTATTACTTGACAGTGAACCCAATTTCAGGCGAAAGAAATTGAACTGGGATTTAGGAAACGCAATTCTGTTTCTAGGCTATGTGGACCACAAAGGCCTATATCACATTTCAGCCTCTCAAGCCTCGCGAAGTCCTGTTAGGCCCACCGGCAAATCAGGACCCTATTTCTTGTGCTCTTCCCAACACTAAATCTAAGGCATTTTAGGGTGTGTTTATTTTACGAAAACTTCATGCAAGTAAAAAAAAAAAAAAATCATATTTTTCATTTGTTTTGTGATTTTTAAAAATAGAAGTGAAGTGGTTTTTCTTCAATCTAAGTTTGTTGTTTTTACGGCATGGAAAACATTTCCCATATATTGGTTAGTTTTTGGTCTTCCAAATACTATAAAGTTGAAGATGAATTTTCCAAAAATAGTTAACTTTTAAACAAACGGACCCTTGTTGAAGATGGAAGGTGTGTCTCTTCTTTGAACATGGTTTTATGCTACTTCAAGAATGATCGCAATTATAAGGTGAACGGTTTTAAGTTTCATACAGGTTTCACATTGGACTTGAAACCTATCTATTGGAATATTCCTCATTTTTTGGAACATGTAACTTATCCTACATATTCTAGAACCTAGAACCTACCATATCACATATTCTAGAATTAGTTCCAAGGTCTATCCAAATTCCGCCTATATTATTAATTGAATAATTATAGTGAATTAAAATTCTTAATGACCATCACTTGCTACTATAATTCACTAACCATAAAGACATACGGAAAATATGAATATTAATAAAGTAAAATTCGTGGTCATAAAATGAAAGTTTAAACTAGTGTTTCCAGATTATACATTCATTATCAAACGGCATAAAATATTGCAAGATCGCGCAAAGATATGAACTAAGAAAAACACTAAAACTTATTCTAGGTTCTAGATTACAGGTTCCAGATCCCTCAAACTAAGAACCTAAAACCTACTCATTGAAATAAGTTCCTCATTTTTTAGAACCTAAAACCTACCTTGCATATCTTGGAATCTTTAACCTATAGGTTCGCATTGGTCCTACCCTAAAACCATGCTCATCCTTAATTGCAATGACCCATTTCAAAACATCTCTGATAAAATCCAAACAAAATAATAAAGGATGATCAAGATAGCATTCTCAAAACATAAAGATAACTTTGGCTCTAGTATTATTTGTTAGCTTAAGAGTAGTGGTCGAGCTCCCAAATTGTTCGTTGGATCTTTTCTCCCTTCAGTTATGTAATTCTAGAGCACCTTTTGTTCTTATATATACACGTATATTTCCCTATATGAGTAATGACACAAATAATCTCTAAACTTTAACTTAATATTTAATGTGGTCCATGAATTTTTAATTTGTTTAATCCGGTCCATGGGCTTTTGATACATGTTCAATGTAGTCCCTAAACTACATGAAAATCATTAATGTAGCTCTTCCATTAATTAAATATCATAGACAATATTGAATATTTTCATATAGTTCAAGGTTTAAATTGAACATGTATCGAAAATTCAAAGATTATGTTAAACAAATTAAAAGTTCATGGACAACATTGAACAAATCAAAATTTAGGGATCACATTATACATCGAGCTAAAATTCAAATATTATTTGTATCATTTTTCCTTTTGAATGAAGTCGACAATTTTTCAAAATGCATAGCCAATTCTTTTGCATGGAACTATAAATAACTCACACCGTGTTAAAGTCTCAATAGAATCAAAATAATTATGCATAGCTAGTGAGTGCATGTTCATAACCCATAAGACAACAATAGTACACTCTAGATTTGTAAAGTACAACAGCACCATAGAAATTGACCATTTTATTTCAATTCCAACCCACAGCAGCGGTCTCTAGGACTCTTGGGACCATTGAGACACTTAGGACCATCGAGGTTGTCGACTCCCCCCTAGTGGACACGCACTAGTATTGGGGCTTCTCGCTAGGGAGGAGGATGGTTGTAGCGGAATTTACCTCGAAATTGGGCAGATTGCAGTGACCAACAACATTGCTGGTGGGTAGATCGAAGGGAGTGAGACTAGGAGGAGACTATGAGGAAGAAGAGGAGGAGGAGGAGGAGGAAGAGGGTTAGTTTCGCCATTTTCTTCAGGGAGGAAGTATCTCTAAGTGAAGTTGGTGGAGAGAGAGAGAGAGAGGGGGGAAGGTATGGGGGCAGGATGGGCACATTGGAACCGAGGTGGGGGAGGTTTGACTTGGGGAGCAGGAGAGCAAGCAATGAGAAGGGTGGAAAACTAACCACGTGAATGGAGAACAATGGGGTATCTCTAATTTAGCAATTTAAGAAAAATTAATAGAGAGTAAATTCATGATAAGCGTATCAATTTGAGATTTTTGTGATTTTAATCTAACAAGAATTCACATAGTTTTTTTTTTCTTCAAAAGAATTCACATAGTGTAGAGTAAAGGGCATCATGGCCAACTGTCTTCTTTACTTTTCATGCTAAATAATAATGGGACATCTAAATAGAGCCGGATGAAATGTTCCGGGGCATGAGCTTGAAGTTATTCTTCAAATGACACATGTTTAAGTTAGTTTTATCTTTAAAAATATATATATATATATATTATTTTTTTTTAATCTTTAATTTCTTAGATTAAGGAAGTAGGTAGGCCGGGCCTCAAACATAAATCTAATAATGTAAAAAAAAGAGGAACTCATTAGGTGCATGAGTTGAGATGCGCTTATCGAGGAGGAGGCATGATTACTAGTGGCCGTATAGAAAATGGCATAGATTGGTGGTCGTGGCGTTAGCGTACAGGGCGATCAACAGCTAGTGCGGGAGTTGACCCCGGCGTCAGAGATGACGTGGTGCCTTCTTATTCCTCGTGCGGCGCTGGATGGGGAGTTTATGTGACTTTTCAGTTTTCACTTTGCAATTGTTTTTCTCCATTTTCGGCCGAATCGCTTACGGTCGACGAAAGATTAATCCTCATTTGCGATTTTCTCTTCTTCTGTTTCCGGATTGTTAGCCCATAACACGAAATTTCATGAGAAGTGTCCCCGTAGCCAATTTGCACATCAAAACTTTGGTCAAAAGCCATGGTACATCAACACATAAACGCAATGAGATGACACTATTTTTAGGAAAAATTAACAAAATAAAAAATCTTAAATTGATGCCCTTTTGGTAACTTAGCACATGTATAGCATGTGAAAGAAGAGAGTTGTTACCCGAAAAAAGAAAAAGAGAGACGATGAGATTGATTTGAGAGAGAGATAATGTCGACTATCAATGTGGAACTGATTCTTGTACTTGACGGATAATCAGGCTTGTAAATATAAAATGACGTGATTCATCCCATTTGGAAATAAGACCATTGGATACTATAAAAGATGGGAGTGACAATGGCCTTTCCTATACTCGGGTGGGCTTGAGCACGGCAGTTCAGCGGTGCTCGATTCAACAGCTAACTCCAACGAGATTTTGATTGGATAGATTGATGGCACACATCAATCCAAACAACTGACATTAAAACCGTCAAATCTAACGGTGATCAATGGATGCGCGCCAAAGTTGCAATGTATATAATTAGGGAGAATTACCAAAAAAGTCATAAACCTATTGCAATTATGCCAATTCAGTCAAAAACTTTTTTTTTAGCCAATTTAGTCATAAACATTTTATAATTGTGTCGTTTAGTCCATCCGGTCAAAAAATTGGCCGGCGCCGACATGGACACCCGATTGTCAGCGAAAGCTAACATGGCAAAATTTTTATTTTTATTTATTTATTTTGGAATTTTTAAATTTTTTTTTTTGATTTTTTGATTTTTTTTTCCACTTTTCCTTCCTCGGCCGGCCGGCGTCGGCCGAGGAGAGGGCCGGCGCGAGGCCTCGCCAAATCTGGCAAGGCCGGCCTCACCCAGCTATGGCGAGGGCCGAGCTCGCCAGCACTAGTGAGATCGACCCTCGCCATGGCTGGGTGGGGCCAAGCCTCGCTAGATCCAAGGTGAGGGTCGGCTTCGCCCAGCCAAGGCGACGGTCCCGCCCGCTGCTCTGCATTTCCGGCAGCTCCGGCTTCCGTGGTTCGTTGCTGCGGAAGTCGAGTTGGGTCGTCGTCTTCTCCAATCCACCCTCGCAAAATGAGTCGAAAAACTCTCGGGTCCTCGGTAAGCTTTGACAATGGAGGCAGAGAACAGGGCGTTGGCCGCGCTCACGAAAGTCGCTAGCGAGGCTTGGCCTCGCCCAGCCATGGCGAGGGCCAAGCCGGGTGAGGCCCAAGCTCGCCGGCACTAGCAAGATCGACCCTCGCCATGGCTGGGCGGGGCCAAGCCTCACTAGATCCAAGGCGAGGGTCGACCTCGCCCAGCCAAGGAGACGATCGACCTCGTCGTCCATGGGTGAGGCCGGCGAGGCCGGCCCTCGTCTTTGGCCGGCCGACCAGAGGAAGGAGAAGCTAAAAAAAAAAAGAATTCAAAAATTCAAAAAAATATTTAAAAATTCGAAAAAAAAATTATCATGTCAGCTTTCGCCGGACGGCCGATGTCCACGTTAGCGCCGGTTGGCCAATTTTGGCAAGATGGACTAAACTGGCACAATTATAAAAGGTTTAGGACTAAATTGATTAAAAAAAAAATTTAGGACTAAATTGACACAATTGCAATAGATTTAGGATTTTTTTGGTAATTCTCCTTATATAATCACGGGAGTGTCCAACCAACCCAACCAGATAAGGGAGACTCATGAGGTCGAATCCTTACATCAACACACGATGCGACTTATTTCTAAGATCTAAGGAGGGGTTCCCCCCATGAGGGTGCACCCGCGCTTGAGCGTCTAAATTATTCAAAATTGCAATGTCAATTGGAGGGCGTCAGCTCTGCAATCTGGCAGTTTGCCTGCTCGACTTCTTTTTATAGTTTTCAGAATGTCTGATAACAAACCACAGCCATACACAAGACTTGGTTTCTAAGTTTTGACAGCTGAGAAAGATACGGTTGTTACTCGACAATGAACCGAACATGGGGAGAAAGATTTGAACTGGCATTTAGGAAACGATTCTGTTTCTGGGCCAAATGGACCACAAAGGCCCATATCACATCTGAGCCTCTCAAGCCTCGCAAATCCCTGGTAGGCCCACTGGCACACCATGACCCCGTTTCTTGTGCTCCTCCCTACAATGAATATAAAGCTTTTCAGGGTATGTTTATTTCTCAATAACTTCATATAAATAAAAAGATTTTTCATGGAGATTATTTTTATGGAAAATAATTAGTTTTCAATTATATGGTAGTTTAAGGAAAGTGATTCCTTCTTATTAAAAGGAAAAATTGTTTTATCACAATCTAAACTTGTTGTTTTCACTGTATATGAAATTGTTTTCCACAATTTAGTTAGTTTTTCATTATTCATATATTGGAAAGTCAGAAAATAATTTTCAAAAAATAGTTTTCTCTCAAATAAATGAACCATTGAAAAGGGAAGGTATATATATTTGCGCTACTCCAAGAGTGATCGTGATGACTCCTTTAAAAACAGATATGATAAAATCCAAACAAAATAAAAAAGGATGATCAACATTGCAATTCTCAAAATAAAAGGAAGAGACAACTTTGGCTCGAGTAGTGACTAGAGGTATCAAAATAGGTCTTAGATCCATATAAAACTCATTTACATTATAAATGAGTTATATATGAGTCACTTATTTTTCGAAGGGATTAGTTAAATAATTTTAAAAATTGAAAGCTTAAGATAAATTGGTCTTAAATGGGTTGGACTTAGAACTCATTTCCAACCCAAGCCTCACACTCTCTCTTTCTGTCTTTAACTTTATAAAAATCGAAATTATAATTATTTTTTATATTTCATTTTTCTTTCCTTTTTTTTTTTTTTCCTTTTTTCTTCCTTCTTCCTTAGTTAGCGGCTAGCCTGGTGACGTCAGGCGATCGGCCAGGCCAAGCTCGAGTTTGCCGGATCTAGCGAGGTGAAGGCCTCGCTAACGTTCGGCAAGGCTCAAGTTCACTGGTGTCAAGCGAGGCTCAAGCCGAGCCTCACTAATATGAGCTCGCTAGCATTTGGTGAGGCTTAAGCCTCGTCCAAGACTTAAGCTCACCAATCGTTGTCGTGGTTGACAGTCGGCCGAAGAATAAGAAAAAGAAAAGAAAAATAATAATTAAAAATTATATTTTAAAAAAAAAAATTTATAAAAATTGTTCATTAAATTTGTATTGTATGAAAATGTTTTAGTAGTACCATTTTATTTATAAAATATATAATAAGAAATAAGCTTTATTAGGTTTAGTTAAAGGTTTTTCACATTCTTTATTTTATTTACTGATTTTTTATTGTTTAATTTACTTCTAAAATTTGATGTGAACTTTTATTCAAGTAACATATATGCGAAGAGTTTAAAGTGAATTAAATGGGTGTGAGTGGATTAACCTAAATTTAGTTAAATAATATTGTGTTTTGGTACTATGAGTCGGGTCGCATTAGGTATGAGTCATCAAATTTACATTGCATGAAAATAAGTCAAAACGGATTAAATGAGTCAATATGGCTTGGACCCAAATTTACATTGCATGGAAATGGGTCAAAATGAGTTAAATGAGTCAATATGGATCGGATCATTTTCGACTCGACCCAAACCCGTCCTGACCTACCCATTTGATGGCCATAGTAGTGATTGTTAGCTTAAGAGTAGTGGTCAAGCTTCCAAATTATTGGAGTTCAAAACCTTTCTCAGAATTCATTGGATCTTTTTTCTCTTTAGTTATGTGATTCTAGAGCACCCTGTTTTCGTTTCTTTATCCTCTTTCCGAATAAAGTCGACAATTGCTCAAAATCCACAGCCCATTCTTTCGCATGGAACTATAAATAACTCGCACCATGTTAAAAAGTCACGATAGAATCTAAACGAATATGCAGAGCTGGTGAGTGCATGTTCATGAGACAACAACAGTCCACTCTCGATTTGTAAAGTACAGCAGCACCACAGAAACGGACTATTTCGTTTCAATTCCAACCCACGGATGAGTGTAAAACCATACCCTTATCAGCATGAATTTGGTGCCACCATCGGTTGAATTTACTCGAAGCCTAGTCGACTCTCTCTGCCTCGAATCATCCGCCATCGTCTAGATCCTAGGGGTCTCGATCTTCCCATGGCCGAAGAGTCCTCCTCGGAGCCGGCTCTGCTCGAACGAAGACGACAGAAGAGTATCTGAATCTTTTCGTTCAGTCGCGGGATTATTAAAACAGGTGCAAAGAAACAAAATAGAAACAAGGTTCTCGAAGTATGCCCCAAAGACCAAACCAATCAGAACCGTGGGGAATATCAATGGATCACATTTTTGGTGCTTCCGAAACCCAGAATCACCCCAACACAAAGATCAATCGTGCATGCTGGATCTCGATACATCCCAAGACTATTAATCCATTTCTTTTAAAGAAACAACAAGACCCGACAGTAAACCAATCGCAAACCAGCCGAAATCATCAACAAAAGGACCACTCTTTTCATCGATCTTGCACCCCCGAGCCAAAGATAATTACCCCCAATCTCCTTCCTTCACCGATCGTTACCAGAGACGAGAGACCAGACGAGAGACCAGATTTTCTTTCCCCTTGTCAAATGCTGTCGAGGGCCTTCACGAAGCCCAAGAGAAGCCCCAAAAATGGCGACAACGTCACCCGGTCGGAGTCGATCCTGCACGAGTACGAGGACTGCATCGTGGGGTTCATGGACGACGTCCCTCTGGTGGTGTGCGACGGGGTCAGGGGCTACCTGGGGGTGTTGGGAAAATATGCTTCAAATTGGGTAGAACAATGAAGTCGGATCTTTAGAGTACTCAAGTCGGACTTTGAGGCGTGATATCACTTTCTTTAAGGATTTATTTGCCCCACTACGTTGCTAATGGTCACCGGCAAATTTCCTCCAGGATACAACAAAGTCTCAAGTGAGAATACTAGATAGCAATTCTAGTATTTCTCCAGGATCTCTCATGGGAAACAATTAGAAACAATGGCTGTAGTTTCTCTCAAAAGAAAATGAAAAAATGGAAGAAGATATATCTTTGATCTCAAAACAAATGTACTTATATATGTCTTTCGAATAAATGCAACTCTTCAAAAGATTGCAAAGAACAAAGACAACCTTTCGGGAAAGGTTGTAAAATGAACAAGTATGTCTCAAAGGTTACGTTGAAAATACATAAGAAATTCGGAATTAAATAAATAAAAAATAATTGTAACTTTTCGTGAACAAATGTCGCCTTTGTTTCAATAAGACTTTATAATTAATTTTTTATAGAAATAAATCCGAATTTTCAATAAATAAAAATAATGATCGTTGGTTAATACCAAATCTCGTCCACGTGCGCACTCACATCTTTTCGATGTGGGACAAGGCATCTCTTCATTTGTTTTATAAACAAATTACCAACAATCCCCCACTTTTGTTTATAAAACAAAAACAAAAATAAAACGTTAAAAATATACAGCCAAAATTTCTGTGAGATTAATATACATACATAAAGGTCTCTTTCGAGTTAAACCTTTACTTAGTGCAAGTATCTCAAAGCCCTATCAAAGTGACAAGTAGCTCGGCTTTAAACTTGTACTTTTATATAATAGAACCGGACATACCACACATACACTAACCTCTTGTTTCAGCGAGAAGTTCTATATTACTCTGCACTATTATGGCCTTGTGCTTGATCCTGTTTCATGAGCTCTCTAGAAAGCAACCCTAACTTTCGTAAGAAGCGGCACCACTTCTAAGCTCATATAGGTGAAGTATCTACTATGTGTTTCTGTTACTATCAACACATTATAAGTTTGTACTATACTTCATTAAGAATTCAATCCAACCTACAAAACGTAACAGACGATACTGACTTCTCATATCAGGGCTACGTCAATATCAAACAATCACATTCAATAACTTGTTCTTACCCATTAAACCTTGTAACTAGTGATGTTCTAGAAAAAGGTCGGGTTACCATTATTGGTGATTTCAATTAAAGGGTTTCAGCCCCGTTTCTTATGAGGTCATTATTACCATATCTCTTGGTAAAGCCTTTGTCAAGGGATTGGCAAGACTATTACTTGACCTCACGTAGACAATTGTTATGGTACCATCTTTAATCAATTGTCTCACATATTCATGTCTTTAAACTAGTATGTCTAGACTTACTATTATATGTGCTACTATATGCTCTTACCAAAGTAGCCTAACTATCACAGTTGATAGAGAAATAAGAGGCATAGGACTAGGCCATAATTTGATATTCAACAACAAATTCCTAATCCATCAACATCTTTCCCACTTGCTACTAAGCAATGATTCAAGTTTCATTGTTGAGTGAATTATGCACATTTGTTTCTTGCTCGCCTAAGAAACAACACATTCACGTAATGTGAAAATCCATCTAGAAGTTTCATCTCCCATACTTGTAATCCAACTAGTATCGGTGTATCTTTATAATACAACCGAATAATTATTATAGAACAATCACAAATTTTAGGTTCTTTTAAAATAACCGAAAATTCTAATAATAGCCTTTCAATGTTCTATAATTGGATTACTAGTATATCTACTCAACTTGCATATATAAAAAGTAATATCAGATCTAGATAATGTATCGCATACATCAAAAACCAATATCACTCACATTAAAAACTCTCCACCGGGAATCAAATGGAGTACTCATATATTTGAAAACAAGATGTTTAAATCTATGCAACATCTTCTCCGTGTAATCACTTTAGCTCAAAGAATAACCCCCACTATTTTTTAATTTTAATACTTAAGATAGTATCTGCTTCTCCTAAATATTTCATTTTGAAAATGAAAGCTAGATACTTCTTAGTCTCAATGACTTCAAGTCCCCTTCGGATACCCCCACCACAAGAATATTTCATGAGGCATCCAATCAAAACTATGCATTGTCAAATTTCATGCTCAATGAAATACATACATCAAAATAGAAAACCAATGCAATTCTACTCTCTTGGCTCATTTATGCTATTCCTTAGAATCAAATCTATGAGGGGCAATGACAGCAAATAGAACGCATTAGAACCAAACAAGGGACACCTGAAATCCCATTCAGTATATCTATTTCGCCTCCATAAATAGAGCGCTACATATTAGCCCATGCATGTAATGACATTCTCTAACAATCCAATAAATGCGAGCAAATCAAGTATGGAGGTATCAAAAGCACATAAACTAGGATTGAAAGGGGAAAAACAATTCTTGGAACGGAATCAACAACATCATATAAGCCGAAACCTTCCGAAATATAAAATAAGATCCATACCTTGGCACTGATCAGCATCAAGACCAACGTCATCAAACACAAATCCAATAGACCTGCATGTGTCACGGACAATTTTCTCATAGTCTTCATTGGCCTTGGTGGTAATTTCTCTGAACACCATGACCATGTTGGTCTTGGTGCATGTTTCACAAGCAACCTTGCTGTCGGGGTTCGGTTTTGTAGAGTTTAATGTCTCCATCCCCGGCAAGGCTCTTATCAATAAGATTAGTCTTATTCCCAAGTAAAAGCCACCGTGGATATCAAACAAAGGAAGCGCATGCCCACTTTCTTCCTGCCGGTGAATTTGACAATCCAGTGAACGAGCCTCCCCAAATAATTTGGCATCTTGCTCGGCTTTTGGAGCGGCAACGGAGGAAGCGGGGTCGTTTGGATTTGCAACCCATCATTTTGGAGGAGCAGCTTTTGTTCTTTTAGAGATCCATAGCTACCAAAGCGTATTCCCAATGACCCTCTAGTCATTGTTCCTCCAAACCCATATTTGGCGTTATCATCTCTCTCCTCGTTTTGCCAAACAAATCAAAAAATAGATTCCATCGATTCAATGAAATCTGAACAAAAAGAATGAACGTCACCTTTGCTTAATCAAGCCAAAGACTCAGAGGGTGCCTCCGGTCCATCTGCTAAACAATATCTTTCCCCGGTAAGTGTTCATGTCACATGGCAATTTTGCTAGACACGCGCCACTGACAAATTTTCGTGTCTAATTCATCGGCCTATTCCGATGCGGGTAATAATCATCATTTAGGCCTTGGATCCAGCAGCATCATCTCACCCATAACCACCATTAGTAACCACGGGCATAAAACATAAGACAAAGAAAATGATGAATTAGAAAACGCATTTGATCATTGAAATGACTGAGAAAATAACTAACATGACTTAATTCAAGTCAAAAACAAAACCAACTAGCATTAGAGATATCGTGACAAAAAGTATTAGCAAATGGAAAACATTCAGCGCATGATCAAACACAAAACTTGGCGATAGTGTTCGACCACACTTGAACTACTTACACAGAATAATCATCAAGAAAAGTTTCTTTTCTATTGGAAGAATGATCGAACGCACCATGAGTATGAATGATTTCTATAATCACAAGAGAACAATTGCGATTGTATGGAAGTCGAGGCGCTGACCAATTTGCGAGCAGCCTTTGCAAGAAATAGTTCCAATCCTCTGGTCATTGATAGAAGCAATCTTCTGCGCCGTCATTGCTCACCCAGGAGGAACCCGCATGGGATGAACCGGCACCTTTGTTCCCGTTACCATGTTTGTCCCTTAAACATGTGCCAAACGGCGGGATCATCAAATGGGTCCGGGTTCGAATCCCGTTGTCAGACCAAGGAGTGTTGTCATTGGACTTCTAAATGAATTCGGATCGAGGAGCAACAGATCATCCTCGAGACTATGGTTGAGGTTTAGGAGGAGATACTCAAGATAGTCATCGCCCTTCATGATCCTTGTCTTCTCGTTCAAACAACGGAACTTCGGATCTTTCCATCTCCGCGTCTGCGTACGCTTGATATAAAAACGATGGCTTTCACGTGCTCCACCAGAGAAAGGCGATTCGCAGATTTTTCCTTGCCGATCTGCGACCGCAGCATCGACATCGAGCAGTGCCTCACATTACTCTGGACCGAAGGATTGCTGAATCTCCTCCCGAACAACCAATTTGCATTAGAGACGGAGTTGATGGGATTCATGGCGACCTGGTTCTTGGCGGCGTCGCCGATCAATTTATCTCATTTTTTCGGCCATCGATTCCTTTGTATGCACATCCACACCCTTCGGACATCTTTCGGACGATCACCATGGACGGATGTGGGAATACTCCAAGATACAGAGAGACAAAGAATGACAAAAAAAAAATGTGCTCAGATTTTCGATCTTAACGACAAAGAAACGTAGGCAAAATTAAGTCTACGCAATAATGAGATTATTAAACCACATCCCCTTCTCAGATTTACACAAAAATCGCAAATTACTTGGCAGGGATGTCTAAAGGGCATTTTGACAAACCGTTCTGTGCGCTTCATCCACTTGACTCCATTGTTGCGAAATAAATCCTTAAAATTGTTGGGAAAATATGCTTCAAATTGGGTAGAACAATGAAGTCGGATCTTTAGAGTACTCAAGTCGGACTTTGAGGCGTGATATCACTTTCTTTAAGGATTTATTTGCCCCACTACGTTGCTAATGGTCACCGGCAAATTTCCTCCAGGATACAACAAAGTCTCAAGTGAGAATACTAGATAGCAATTCTAGTATTTCTCCAGGATCTCTCATGGGAAACAATTAGAAACAATGGCTGTAGTTTCTCTCAAAAGAAAATGAAAAAATGGAAGAAGATATATCTTTGATCTCAAAACAAATGTACTTATATATGTCTTTCGAATAAATGCAACTCTTCAAAAGATTGCAAAAGAACAAAGACAACCTTTCGGGAAAGGTTGTAAAATGAACAAGTATGTCTCAAAGGTTACGTTGAAAAGACATAAGAAATTCGGAATTAAATAAATAAAAAATAATTGTAACTTTTCGTGAACAGTCGCACTGTTTCAACAAGACTTTATAATTAATTTTTTATAGAAATAAATGAATTTTCAATAAATAAAAATAATGATCGTTGGTTAATGCCAAATCTCGTCCACGTGCGCACTCACATCTTTTCGATGTGGGACAAGGCATCTCTTCATTTGTTTTATAAACAAATTACCAACAGGGGGTGCACGGCCAGCCGACGCTCCGGGAGGTCCTGAGGGGGTCGGTCGGGGTGATGGGGGAGAGCTGCCTGGGGATCACGGAGAAGGTGGTGTTCCTGGGAGGGAAGGTGTGCGCGCTCAAGAGGTTCCGGGCGGTGGGCGTGGGGAAGGGGGAGTTCGGGAGGAGGCTGCAGAAGGTGGCGCAGATCAGCAGGAGGTGCGAGCACCTCGTGCCGGTGTTGGCGTACCTCTACTCCAAGCGGATCAAGTTCGTGCTCTGCGATTACTGCCCCATGGGCAGCCTCCGTGACCTCCTCTCTGGTGAGCATCACTTGTTTTTTCCAAGGCGAATCGTTCTTTCTCGTCTGAACTCTCTCAACACAGAAAATCACTGTCTTCTAATCTTTCTCTCTTTGTAAATTTTGAAAGGTGGGAGGGACTGCGGACACACAGCCCTGAACTGGAGCCAGCGGCTCAAGATCCTCTTCACAGCTGCACAGGCCATCCTCTTCATCCACTCCCTCTCCCCTCCCAAGGAGAGGAAGATGCAGATGAACGTGCACGGCAACATCAAATCCGCCAACATCATGATCAACACCGACTTCACCGCCTGCCTCTCGGACTACGGCTTTGCCCAGCTGGCACGCCGCACCGACATCTCCGACACGGGGCAGTGCATGCCACCGTCCCCCTCCTCCGCCGCCACATCCGAGAGCGTCCACTCCGACGAGATGAGCCCGAAGGGGGACGTATACAACTTTGGGGTCGTGATGCTCGACGTCATCAGCGGGGACAAGGGGATGGGTGACTACCGGAAGTGCGTACTGCGGAAGAAGGAGGAGATCGTGGAGGGGCGGATGGATTTCTTTGACTTCGGCGCGGATGGGAGGGAGAGGAGCCAGGCCATGCAGGTGTTAGAGATGGCCTTAGAGTGTACAAATGAAGTAGCAAAAGAGAGGCCCCCTATGGAGCAGATACTAAAGACATTAGCAACGTTCATGAGCGCGTAATTTGAATCTAG
The DNA here is from genome assembly GCF_016545825.1 of Eucalyptus grandis. Classification (NCBI taxonomy): domain Eukaryota; kingdom Viridiplantae; phylum Streptophyta; class Magnoliopsida; order Myrtales; family Myrtaceae; genus Eucalyptus; species Eucalyptus grandis. Next base: position 28,476,351 of record NC_052615.1, on the reverse strand, counting down.
ATTGTACAGGATGGTGTATTTCGTGCTCTCGAACATCTCATGGCACGCTTACGAGGGGAGAGTGTGATATTTTGTAGGCGGTGCAATTCACAGGGTGACATAACACATCAAGGACCCTTCCATCTTATTTTCTCTTATCATCTTGTGATGAGCTTGGGGATGGAGGTGGTAATACTGATGTTAAAACCCAGATTCTACTCCTTGATGAGCTGTGAGATGTTTGTCCTGTTAGTATCTTCCTCAATCTAAGACTGTATTTAGTTGTCTGGATTTCTAATCAGAATATGATGAGAAAGGATATGGAATTCAAATATTTTGCTATATTCAATTCACTGTTTGTAAGTTATAGTAATAAAACTAGATATTTTCATATCCTAACATGTTCATTGTTTGGTATTTATGAACTTGTATAAAAATGCACAAATGGACATTACAAAAATCTTTCATAAATCATTATCAAATCTAATAAGAGAGAGAAAATATGATTAGTCACTTTTGCAATTACAAAAAGTATAATACTTTGACTCCCTCGTTACTTTTGTGAAATTTCAACTTATAAAGTCACGGAGGAGTTCCGACTCTAGTACTACTTTCATGTACTTTTCACATGAACTGGAGAGCTATAATTAGGAGAGTCATGAAGCTTCAACGTGAACCAAAGATACAAAGGAGAAGGAGATGGCAAAGGTAATTTTTTTTTTTTTTTAATAAAAAATTTCATTGCCCCTCATTCTTCGAGAATTAGAAAGATCATTTTTCAAGTTGGAATTTGTTCATTTAAAATCTGTGCTTCTACTTAATTTTTATTTGCTTATTTTTTATTATTTTTTTCCATCTCTTTTTTTTTTATTCCCTTCCACTATTGCTTAATAAATTTTTTTATCAAATAATAAACTATACTATTATTCATAAAATATATAATAATATAGATACTAAATATATATTATAGAGCAAAAAGAAATTCAAATATATAAATAAAAATAGAAATACAAAATGAATTTATTATAATTTTGTTATTTTGAATTTTTTTTTAGTGTTAGAATCTATATATTATTCATATTTTATTATTATTTTTGTTTTATTATTTAAGAAGTTTTTTTTTATAATACTAGGAATATAAAAATCCACTTTATCCTATTTTATGACTAGGCTATATTCAACTTTATCTTGTCTTTGGCAAGAATTGAACACAGTACATGTTTATCTTGGCAACCGAACTTAGCCTAAAAGATTAGGTCGAAAAAGGCAACTGAATTAGAATTAGGATTACTTGGCATGAATGATAACCATTTTAGTGAGAAATTGATTTATGAAAGAGAAATAAAATTTTCTATTTCTATTCTTAGATGACTTTAAAAATATGTATTTAATAACAACATAAAATTTCTTTCTCCCTAACAATGGCGGATGGTAGATGGCGGCACACGAACAACGACAGTAGACGGTGAGGGGTGAACGATGATCAATAGTAGACGATGACGAGCAAATGGCGATTGATGGTGAGGAAGGTAGCCAGCAGCGATGGATGACGGTTACTAGATGATGGCGACGAATGACAGGCACAATGGCTGGCGATAGTTGATGAATGACAACCGGGTGAATGGTAGACAATGACTGGTGGCGGCAGATGGGTGGACAACGACTGGTGGCGAGGACGACGACTGACGATTGATGAATGGTGAGCAATAGCGGCTAACAGGCAACAACAACAAATGGTGAGTGGAGGTGGACGATGAGCGGTGGCTAGTAGCAATTGACGAACAATGATCAGGAGGACAATAGACGGCTGCTAGTGGCGGCGAATAGGCAGCCGGCTAGTAATGAGAACGAACAATGAGAAGAGTTTTTATTTCTCATTTATGTTTTAGAATTAAATAAGTAAAAAGTTTTACTTCTAATTTCTATTCCAAACATATTTCCGAAGTAAAAATCTATTTTAGAAATAGAAAAATGAAATATTTTTACCAAATAGATTTATATTTCGTAAAACAAATGCAAAACAGAAAAATAGTTTTGGAACATAATTAGAATGGTTATCATGTACGCTTTTAACAATTGACATATTTTTTAAACAAAAATGATAAAAAAGAAAAATTAGCAATGCAATGTTTACTTATTATTATTATTTTTATTTTTTTATTTGGGTAGGTTTGTTTCATGGATAGTCAATGATTTAGTCAATATTTTTCTAAAAATGATCACTCGAATCAATTTAAAAAAATTAGGAAAGTTACAATAAAAAACTCTACACCATGCCCATTGCAAACACTAATTTTCTAAATTTTTGTGTCAACAATCTCGGATTTATATCTGTATAACACATTTACCATTGATCACATTTCCAATCCAAGTTCATCATTAAAAATCGTACATGGCGACTGGCAACCCCTCAACGTCCCGACACCAACCTACCCCTCGTTAGCCAAAAGCAACCCCAGCGATGCTCGTCTCTCCCTCTCCGTTCTGTATTGTCCATGGCAATCAAGCTTCAGGAGCACGATCTCCGTTGAGGCGTTGGGCTCAAGCCCATATCTGGGCAAAGCCATCATGCCGCTCGAGCTCGACACATCCAAGCTGAACTTTGCTTGTAGCTTCGAGGTCGAGTGAAGTTGATATGAAGAGTAAAATGGGGAACGATATTTATAATTTTCCCTCCCTTTATTATATCATTGAGCCAACACAAACGAATGCTAATCTCTCGACATAAAACATTTTAAATGAGAGCGAATAGCAATGATTTCTTGACGGACACATTAGGTTAATTCTTGAAATAAGATACCCAAAGTTCTAATATATGAACAATATGGCTAGCATCATCACCTCAATCAAATTGATTAAATAGAACAAACGAGTAAGTATTCGGTGATTATAGTACACATATTGAATTGAATATAGATGAATAAATTAAGTTTAGTATATATTGCACACGCAACCAAATAATTTTGCGAACCCAGACCAGCACGTGGGACCAGAAACACGTGGCTTCAATGTGGACAAATTGTGTGGTTCCCCCCATGCACAAGAAGGCCCCCACAAGTAGTGTTTCCGACCCCACGTGGATTTGAAAAGCCCGCCTTGAAATTTGCAAGAGAGGCCCGAGCATGTTAGGTACCGGTTTGATGGCTGACGTAATGACATAAGCAGCTAACCAATAGTCTATGGCATTTTAATTAATTTTGTACCTGGATTGCACAATCCTCCGCTATGTTCGATTTGACCAATTTCTTTGAATATTACCGTCACGCGTATATCTTGTGCATAAAATATATCCATACAGGTTAAAGTATCTTTAAACATGTATATTGCATTTTGCTAAGAAATTGATGGGGCGAAACCCATTACATATGAATAGTGCAAATTGACATGGCCGTTTGGAGTAAGGTGGGTCTAGATCTCACATCCAAGACCCTTTACATAAAGTATGGCCATATATTTTTATTGTTTCTCAAATCTATTATTCATTTAGTTGAGGATTGCACATAAGCATTTTTGTTTGCGATCGTATAGTATTGTCTGCATGCCCTATTAAACGATTCTCAATCCAAAGCGCTAGATGATCATTAGTAATACTGCCTTGATGCATGATTTTGATTTGTATGACTGGCGATTCACAAAAACATAGCTCATCAAGTTACAATTTAGGAAGTCTCTGAATTTATCATTATTATTTTTTTGTCGATAGATTAATCTAGGAAGCAACGATCAGTTGACTTTGTCAAAAGGCTTTGAACCGATCTGTTTACATTGCTTTATATAGCTATTAAATTGACCGTAGATCCATTTATGTCGTGGGTACATTGATTCTACGTACTCACGTGGTAGGAATATCAAGACTTTGACTTTGACTCCCTTAATTATTCCGATTCACGCGATTGGGGAAGGACCATTATGGATTAAAAAATGAAGTAAACCCGCCGACTGGTCGTTGATATGGATCGTACGACACGTTGCGGTCCCTGATTGGATGGTCGTCGGAACGAACGCGTGGGGACAACTTTCCCGGGCCCACGGCACGTTGGGTCTCTCGTGTGTGTGTACATATATATATATATATTCCCTTTTCTAAAACTGTTTATAAATGTTGACTTTTCCGAACATAAGCGTGCGGGTTAGCATATTTTAGTATGCTGTTTCCGAGGCAAGCTTAGTTTTCTTGAAGCATCTTTCCCTTCTCTAATAATTTCAGATTTTTTTTTTTTTGGTATCAAGCTTGTACAAGAAGGAAAAAAGGAAAAAAAAAAAAAGATTTTGGAGTCTCTTTTGGATGCTTGACACCATTTTTCTTGTCTTTGATTTAAAAAGATTGCTTGCAGAGACATCTGCATTCAGCACAAACCCTTTGAATATCCTGCTTATATTTTAGAATTAAAGAAAGATAAAAAGTCGAAAAGGATATATGTTTTGATATATGTTTTCCATTCATTTTCTTCTTTTAATAAAAGTTTGGGGTCAATAAAATAACAAATTCTTACTTATTCATCGAAAATGACTTATGTGATAAGATTATATGTCACGTGTCAAATAATCACAGAGATAAAACGAAGTGTTATGCGATAAACACAGGAGTGAACACTCTCATAGCTTCGACTTTTTAAGTATATATGATAGACTTGAATGATTCAAGCACAAGCAATCAAGAAGTGATTAATAGATGATTAAAGCGGGTGCTTTTGAAGTGGGAACGTGACGAGTCTTCGCTGGGCTCCAAAAAGTCAACCTGTCTACTAAGTATAAAGTAGCTCTTTCATGTGAGTGAAAACTTGCAGCTACTTCATACTCCACCTTTTTCAAGAAGCAAGGCGCAGCCAGAGATCGGAGAGATCGGTCCGGGGGGAAAAAACCAATGGGGAGCAGAGAAAGCGAAATGTACTTCGTCTTCATGAACTACGATCCCGAGTACGAGCGCCTCCGCACTGACAGGTCGCCGCACTCGACTCGTTACTCTCATTGCAAATGCGATTCCTTTTTCTTTGTTCTTGTGGTAAAGCGTGGAACATCTTGACATATGATGTGTGAAATGTGGTCATTAATGACGACAGAAGCAAGCGAGGAGCGTATGAGTTGGACTCGTATCTGAGCGCCAAGCACGACGGGTTATTGGCAGCCACTCTTGAGCCGGGGACTTACAAGAAGACCTTCTCTCTTGTCATCGTCGACGGGTTCGGCGTGGAGATTTCCGAAGACCAGGTAGGGAGTGAACCCTCCCCCCACCCCCTTCTCTCTTTACGTTTAAACTTTTGAAAGAATAGATCCGCGATGATGGAGGCAACTTATGCATTTCGCATTCTGTGTGAACAGGCAAACGCGCTTAGATCTGCGAAGGGAGTGAGGGTGGTGGAGAAGAATCAAGAGCTTGCTTGAGGCTCTCTCTGTCTCTGTCTCTGTGTGCAGGCTGGTGTGTATGTGATGATGTGCTGTTGATTTGTAGAAGGATGGAGATGGGACTTGAAGACTGGACGACGACGTACGTGGACGCCGATCGGTCCGGGGACAGTGTGAATGCGTGCTGGTTATGAGTTCATTAATTTATTTTCGAAGGGGTATATGCTTCATTTCATTGGTGAAATCAAGGCATTTTACTTTACTATTGTACTTAGCTCGTTTGCCTCTGGGACTCTCTAATGCCATTTAAATATGCCTCGTTCGCTCTCCCTCTCTCTTTCTCCCTCAAGTCTGCATTTGCTTACGGTCCCAGAAATGCAGACGCCGTCCATTGCCAAATTGACATTAGGGTTTTGTTGAGTAGAGAATCCGTTCGCGGATGTGATGCTTGACCGCATGAAAGCGTGCATTTGAGGAAATGATGTACCTAAAGAAAATATTATAATTGTACATCAGATGTTACGCTAATCATGGACCGGATAAAAGTCCATGTGCCCATTCGACCGATTGCTTATTGCTTGAAACCCTGTCCTTGAAAATGGCATGAGGGCCATAATAATTTGAAATTATATAATGAAATACTTGTGAACAAAAGAACTTTGAAATCGATTTGAAACTATTTAGTACCGCGAGAATTCACACGACAAAATTATCTCGAGTCATCCAACAACAGACAATGAGGCATTGCTAATTCAACGATCGCACGAGCCTTTTGATCGAGTGGTTGACGTTCAATCTCCTCAATACGGTGATAGAAAAATCGCACAACTTGGCCACGAGAGCGGCACAAGATGACAGCCAAGCTGGTTTGGGTGCAAGGATGGTCCATGGGAGTGAGAGGATAGATAGATAAGGGCATGAACTAGTACGCGGCTGATTTGACGCATGAGGTGAGCGTCGCCATTGGCCTTATTATCAAGTTAAGGTTAAAAGGGAGCAGGCCCGGACGTGCCTGAAATCGGTTCATTTTTCAACAAGAGTTCGAAGACAACTCTAAAAGAGAGCCTGACAATTTCGGGGTCGCTTCACATGCATGCAAGCACGACATTTAAATCCATGTGTCGATGTTTCGTGCGCTGCTCACCACGGACCCCCACTAGCCCCAGTCCTCAGTCACGGTCGCTGAACTCGTTCTTTTCCCGCCCCCCAAAAGCATCCTCCGGCGGAGCCACCGAGGAGCAGAGCTGGGGCCTCCCCTTCCCTGTCGTCTCCATCGATTCTATACGGCGGAGACACGATGTGTAATCAAAGCAAATTCGAATTTGACGTGAATGGATTCCCGTCGTCAACCAATAAGATGCGACTAAATCATGTCGTGTACGGGTGGGTCGGTCCATTCAACAAAGATTAGACGTGAATAGACATGAGTTGACATGTGAGCGCGTGTTCTTTTAACACAGCGTGGTGAGATACATTTAAGACATTTGATAGAAATATACGGAAGATATGTTTAAGACGCGACTGTAAGATGTAAAATGTGCAATCTCATGATCTCTCTCCAGATTATGAGATGGAATCAAACTATTATGAGCCATAAAATGTTTAGACGGACAATCCCGGAAGACATGTGTCCATGGCATCAAAACAGTTTTTCACCATTGATGATATTCCTGATCACAAATGGCCATAAAGACTTGAAGAATTTCATACTTGATTGAATACTCAGTCCATCACCAATCATGATATGAATGATGTCCTTTACAACTTTGTTACGAGGTTCTCAGGAAACCTCAAGCTTTAGTGGAAATCAGTTTTAGAATAAGATCAAATTCACTTTCTGATGTCACTTGATTTCAACCATGCCATCACCATTTTATATCATGTCTTTGTGGGAAAACCCACTTTGATCTCATAGAAATGAAAAAAAAGAATTTTTGAAAGGAAATGTTGCTCCCTCCAAAAGAAATATCTTGATAAGCATTATCGAATAATGCTTAAGCTTTTCTATTAGATTGGAGCTGATCCAAATCTGAAACATGTTCTCCTGACTTTCATCCCTAAAGAATTATCCCAGATGGTCGAAAGATCTTTCTTTGGAAGACAAAGGAGAATACAAGATATTCCATTGGGAGAAATACAACAAGAAATCCATCTATGCCTTGAAGAACTGTGCTTAGAGTGCCAAATGGTCCGTACTTACATCACAGACGACAGAAGTCTCGAAACAGCTTGCTCGCGCCAAAAGTTAAAAATCAAATGTTCAAAACAAGACTGTGATGGTACTTGTGTTAAGTTTTCTCGGAAGAAGAAACACTTCAAGAAGTTCTGGATGAAGAAGTCTAAACATGGCCCCAAAAACTTCCGGAAAAAGAAAAAATGGCGATACCTACGCAAAAGGAAGGATCGCACAAGCCATAAGAAATCAAACCGTTGCTTCATCTGCAACCAGAAAGGACATTTTGCCAAAAACTCTCCTCAAGCGAGAAAATGTCAGAATCGTCTAATTCACCACATTGAGAATGAAACAGGTATTTCTCTTGAAAATGATGATATTGAATCCTTATTCTCTGCTGATGAAAAACCATATGAACAAACTCTTTGTGTCATTCCCTCTTACAAAACTTCCAGTGAGATTGAGTCAGACTCAGAGTTTGAAGACATCTTTCACATATCCCCCACATCTCCAGAACCAAGCCTTGACATATTTTCAAGTCAAACTCACTGTCCCCATTTCCCTATAAAAATCCTCACTTCAAAGTTTGCCAAACCGATCATTGTTATTGCTCTTATTGATACCGGAGAAAGTTGTTCAATATTAGACATCAAAGTTCTTCCTGAAGAATATTGGACTCCTTATGTCCAATATTTCAACTCTGCTTCAGGAGACACTTTCTCCACAAATGTCAGAACCACTTCGGTAACTGTCCAGTTCTTTCCTCAGTGTTCCATAACCACAAAGATTTTTGGATAAAATCTCCCTAATAAAAACTTGATAATTGGGTGGGACATCATGACTCAAATCTCTCAGCTCCGTATCATTCCTGGAAAATGTCTTAAGTATAAAGACCAATTCTCTGAGTTCGTCAATATCTAGACTCTTTTCCATTCAGATGAGTCTATTAGATCCAATCATGCAAAAGTTGTTAGAATCTTGTTCGGAATCCCATGCGGAATTTGCTTAGAAGTGTTCCCATCCTTTATGGAAAAATCTAGAGTTCTTTGTTCGCCTTCCTTTCAAGAAGAATGAAGATATAAATCCAACCAAGGCGAGTCACATGGGAATGAAGCCAAAACATCTGGCTTTAGCTCAAAGGGAATGCTCAGAATTATTGCAACAAGGCCTTATTGAAATCTCTGATTCTCAATGGGCCTGCGAAGCCTTTTATTTCAATAAGCGTGCTGAGCAAAATAGGGGAAAAATGAGATTGGTAATCAACTATCAACCTCTCAACCTTTTTCTCCAAGATGATAAATTCCCTTTACCATCCAGATACTCTCTCTTTGCTAGTCTAACCAAGGCCCATATCTATTCCAAATTCGACCTCAAAGCCGAATTTTGGCAATTGGGCATTCATCCTGAAGACAGATCCAAGACAAGATTCTGTATCCCAAACCAGCATTTTCTAGTGGAAAGTTCTTCCTTTTGGCTTAAAGGTAGCACAATCCATTTTCCAAAAGGCTATGTGTCGTATTTTCCAACCAATCTTGTCAAGTGCAGCCGTATACATTGACGACATTATACTCTACAGTCCTGACGAGCAGTCACACTGTCAACTCCTTGAACAATTTGCAGAAATCTTCAAAAAGCATGGCATTATGCTTTCTCAAAGAAAAATGAATATTACCTAAACATAGATTGAATTTCTTGGTATGAACATCAACAAAGGTACGTACTACCCAGGGCCACATATTGCTCAAGAATTATTGAAGTTTCCTAAAGATAACTTCACTACAAAACAAGTTTAGTAATTTCTTGGGATAATCAATTATCTCAAGGATTTTGTCCCAAACATTGCAAAGCTTCTGATTCCTTTGCAATCCATGCTGAAGAAGAATCCCCTACCTTGGGGAAAAACTCAGACCAAAGTAGTTGCTGAGCTTAAGGAGATTATGCAGAATCTCCCACCGTTGCAAATACCATCAACAGGAAAAAAAATTCTTCAAACTGACGCCGGTGATGAATACTGGGCAGCCATCCTGTTCGAAGAAATTGATGGTAAGAGACACCATTGTGCTCATAAAAGTGGAAAGTTTTCTCCAACTGAGATGCATTACCATTCCACTTTCAAAGAAATCCTAGCAGTAAAAAATGGAATAAAAAAGTTTGAGTTTTATCTCATTGGCCATTACTTCCTGGTAGAATTAGACATGGCATTTTTCCCTCAGATAACCGAGTTTAAACAGAAACAAATTCCAAATTCCCAACTGCTTCGATGGGTTGAATGGTTTTCGAAATACTCTTTTGAAACCAAACATATTCTTGGAAAGAAAAATGTGTTTGCTGACTTTTTGTCAAGACCAAAAGCACCAGCCGAAATCAACATGTACATTAAGAGGCCTGCTTTCCATATGCTCAATCATGGAGTGAAATACAAGATTGAGAAGATCAAAGATTTGCAAAGCTGGAAATATCCCTAGGAGATTATTCAGCAAATCCAAAATGACGGCCTTGCTGAGAACTTGGAGAATCTCATGTGACAATGCCACATAAATCTGTTCAGATTTAATGGAGGTTTGATTCTTTATCCTTTTGGGTTAAATTCAAATTATCCATTTATTCATCCTCTCATCTGGAAGGAAGATGATTTACCAGATCAACTCAAAACGTTATTATGGTACTTAACCAATAAGTACTTAATAGCCATTGAAATTCCAACCAGAAGATTCATTGCCAACCTCACCAGGATATTTTTACTCGGAAGAAATGTTAAGAAAGAAAGTGATAAGAATCTCTTAGACTTTCTTAATTGGTTCCACCATCCTACTCATTGGAAACATCTCTTGGAAAAAGAACTGAGAACCATGACCCCAAATCCTGAAGTCCATACCATCTTGTTTTTCCAACGTCCATGGCATTTTTTCACAAATAATGGCCACATCATTAATGCCCCATAGGAAATAGGAACCACATCCTATAAACCTCACCTGGACAGCCGAAAAGCTCGAATTCACAAATCTTATCTCAGATCTGTTAGATCTTGTGAACACCAGTACCGAGAACTTCAGAGAATCTTGTGCCATGAAAACAAGACCATTCCCGAAGATATATGGAATAATGTACCCACTACGTGGGATCATTATGACCTAGCACCAAAAGCTAAGGAAGCACTCAGGCAATACAGACAAGCTACATCATCTCAAGATCATGAAATGACAGGAGCAAATAACATTGTTCAATCCACCCAGGACCCCTATGCACGCTTTGGAGGTCCTTTGTCCCAGGATCCTACGAACAAGGACCTTCGTCCTTATCCCAAAGCATGGACACATCCTTTTATGCACAGCCATCCAATTGGCCTCAGCCTAGCATTCTTGCCAACACTGAAGAAAATGACAACACAAACTGGGCAGAAGAAGAAACATCCCACTGGGCTTACAAAGCCTCTGCATCCACATCCTGTCAGCTCAACCAAATTCTATCAACAGAAGGCCTTGAAGCACTTGAACAAAAGTATGACGAATATTGCTTAGCGACAGTATACAGCTCAGATGACTCTGACTATGACTACAATGCTCATGACGGATGAGATCGCTGAGTCCGTACAATTTCACTATAGCAAGTCACTGTTCACTTTTACTGTAGCACTAGGCTAGGGAAAAAACTGTTTGCAGTACGATCACTGTTCATAATGTGCGAATAACTCCCTCCCGGAAGTTTCCGGTGCCTCTGTTTGTATCCGGATCCATGAGCTTGGTCCTTGTGTGTGCCTTTGTGACTTCTTATCATCTATAAAAGGCGAGGATGGTGTAATGTGTTGGGTAGAGTCCCTTGAAGTAAAGTGTGTGCTTTGTGAAAAACCTCTCCATGGCTTTCTAAATATCTCTTCTTCTCCAGCCTGGTAGGATCCTCCAAGAAATGTAGCTTGGGTAGGTTAGAAACGTTTCTATCTTGGAATCTTTGAGTGTCTCTAGGCTCTGAACTAAAGGGTTGAGTGATTTTCTGCTAAAAGGCTGTCCCTGAAAAGTTTGAACGGGAGTTGTTCACCCACTGTGGGATGCATACCTGTAGGAAATTTACTCTCCTTCCCTGGTTCTAAGTCTAGGTCCATTCATGGTATCAGAGCCATGGTTTCGTTTGTAATGTTATCCATTCCATGCGCTTGGTAGGTGAATCCAGTGCTGAGAAGATCCCTTACATCATGTCTACAAAACTAGAAATTCTCGAAGCACCCGTTTATCTTGCTCCTTCTCCTTCATTTTCAGCTCCTCCAGAATTTCGTGTTTCCAATGCTTATAAGATAGATTATCTTTATGAAGTCTCTCTTAGTGATGAAAGTAAGATTTCTGAAACCCAACTTCCTCTCATGAATCCTTATTTCGCTTTTGCCAAACCCAACTCATCATTTTCACCTATCCACTCCATCCGCCAACTTATTCACCAAACCCCAAAGCAAGTAAAGGAGTACGTCCAGTCCTCTAAATTCGACCAGCATCCCATTCCTGCCACTGAAAAGGAGTACTTTGTTACTCTTTAAATCCTTCTAGAATTCCCCAGACAATGGGCTCAATAGGGATATACTCATGTCCATTATGGCGCTGTTCGTCTTGCTCTAACCTTTCATGGTCATAAAGGTTTGCCAGTTGTGGCAAGAATAGCTTTGCTGGATACCATGTTTTTACAATACCAACATGCTTGCATCGGAACTGTCCAAACCACTTTGAATGCTGGAATAGTCTTTGTGACTTTGTATCCAAACTTCAACATCGCTCTTTCAGACCCCCAACTGCTCTCTTTTACAAAAGTTCAAGTCCAGCTCATTGGAGCTCCTCAAATTGCTGACTCTATAGCTGTAACACTACATTACCAGATGGTCTATCGAGTGCAGAACCATGCCCTTGATCTCAACTTCAATAATGATAATGAAGATGCTTTGTTTATCTCTATGCAGAATGACCAAGCATCATGTATCCATGTTCCTAAACAGATCCCGAAGGACACGTTGGCCAAGCTCCTTCCAGAGACTTGGATTACCAACTACGAAAAGCTACATCAGCATAACAAGCCTTTCCAATCCACGGACTCTGAGTTTGTCTGGAAAAAAGATGGAACTATTTCCATCAAATTTGGCAAGGAAAAGGAAGAAAGTCCTTCTATCTTCCAGACCCTCTTCATGATCGAACCATGTGTTTCTCAGACAATTTCCGAGCCAGATCCAAAAAAGCTTGTTTGACACTTCAATAGTGATGGACATCCTATGCATTATTACAAAGACAACTATGGTCATTGCTTTTGGTATCCTTTTTACCAATGTTCCTATTGTACAAATTCCCCTGACGAGGTAGATCCTTTTGCAAAACCTCCATCTCGAAGGAAAAGGCCAAAGGATAAGGTGTACCAAAGGTATTTAAACGGAGGTCCATCCGTTGATATTCTTGGTGAGTGTGATAAATACCAGTTCATGGTTTCTTATGCACCACCTCCACCGCCAGAGTATAGTACTACATCCCAAGTTTCACCAGATCTACCAAGATCACCCCCACCATCTCCTCCTCAGAAAAAACAAGCTCTCTCTCCGTTTTATAAGCCAATCTTAAAATGGGCTAAGAAGCATTCTTACCCACTTGAAGCCCCAGCAAAAACACCACCTACTTCTTCCATTGCTATGTTCCAGGATACTGACTTCCCCCCTCTTGTCAGAGAAAGTTCTAAACTCTCGTTTCCCGCTTCAAAGGAATTCATTGATCCACAAGGCAGATATCGCCATGTTCCTAAGATAGCTACCCCCACTGATGTGGATGAGCATGGAAGACAGAAAAGAACTCCTCCTGCTGAAGCCGTTCTAAATTGGCAATCAGAGACTTTGTTAGCACAAAACAATACCTTCAAGGCAATTGATTCCAAGATTGGAAATGTGCAACAAGATCTCCAAAAGTATGATGAGACCACCAAGAAAATGGTTTCTGAATTCCAGAAGAGGCTAAATGCCTTGGAATCAGGACAACATCTAGAGTATCATCATCTAGAGAGCCCAAAGCCAGAGATAGAATTTGGTTGAGCTGACGGGATGTGGATGCAAAGGCTTTGTAAGCCCAGTGGGATGCTTCTTCTTCTGCCTAGTTTGCGTTAAAGGTAGCACCATCCCTTTTCCAAAAGGCCATGTGCCGTATTTTCCAACCAATCTTGTCAAGTGCAGCTGTATACATTGACGACATTCTGCTCTACAGTCTTGACGAGTAGTCACACTGTCAACTCCTTGAGCAATTTACAGAAATCGTCAAAAAGCATGGCATTATGCTTTCTAAAAAAAAAAAAAGAATATTGCCCAAACAGAGATTGAATTTCTTGGTATGCACCTCAACAAAGGTACGTACTACCCAGGGCCACATATTGCTCAAGAATTATTGAAGTTTCCTAAAGATAACTTCACTACAAAACAAGTTCAGCAATTTCTTGGGATAATAAATTATCTCAGGGATTTTGTCCCAAACATTGCAAAGCTCCCGATTCCTTTGCAATCCTTGCTGAAGAAGAATCCCCTACCTTGGGGAAAAACTCAGACCAAAGCAGTTGCTGAGCTTAAGGAGATTATGCAGAATCTCCCACCGTTGCAAATACCATCAATAGGAAAAAGAATTCTTCAAACTAATGTCAGTGATGAATACTGGGCAACCATCCTGTTCGAAGAAATTAATGGTAAGAGACACCTTTGTGCTCATAAAAGTGGAAAGTTTTCTCCAGCTGAGATGCATTACCATTCCACTTTCAAATAAATCCTAGCAGTAAAAAAATGGAATAAAAAAGTTTGAGTTTCATCTCATTGGCCATTATTTCCTAGTAGAATTAGACATGGCATCTTTCCCTCGGATGGCCTAGTTTAAATAGAAACAGATTCCAAATTCCCAACTGCTTCGATGGGCTGAATGGTTTTCGAAATACTCTTTTGAAACCAAACATATTCCTAGAAAGAAGAATGTGCTTGCTGACTTTTTATCAAGACCAAAAGCACCGGCCGAAATCAACATGTACATTAAGAGGCCTGCTTTCCATATGCTCAATCATGAAGTGAAATACAAGATTGAGAAGATCAAAGATTTGCAAAGTTGGAAATATTCCCAGGAGATTATTTAGCAAATCCAAAATGACGGCCTCGCTGAGAACTTGGAGAATCTCATGTGGCAATGCCACACAGATCTATTCAGATTTAATGGAGGTTCGATTCTTTATCCTTTCGGGTTAAATTCAAATTATCCATTTATTCATCCTCTCATCTGGAAGGAAGATGATTTACCATATCAACTCAAAACGTTATTATGGTACTTAAGAAACATTTTATCTCACTTTAGACCAATCAATCCTGTAAAATAATAAACTACAAAATCAATTAATGTAGCTTATATTAGGAAAATTCTTACATTCTTTCACTTGGGCTATATTAATTGAAATTGTATTGTATGTACGCACATCGGTCTTGAGATAATTTTTAATAGTTAATCCCATCTCATAAAATCTCAAATACTGAATCATGGTAGTAATTGCATGTATACACACAAAAACTTTTATGGTCACGAGTGCTTTCAACTTTATTGATATAGATTTAATATGATAGTGTAGTAAATGGATAACATCTCTCATAGAGAGATCCCATTTGCCAGTCATCATTATCTTACTTTAAGCGTCAGAAAAAAAAACTTGTGTCACTAAAAAATATTTTTATGGTTTCAATGAACCCACATATGTTTTGTCTTTATGGTTAATATTTCTTTATGTATAACAAGATATATGCACAAAGCTAATAATCGAATGCCCCTAGTCTTCACTCAAGGTTTATACAATATCTTGAGAGTTTTATCAATAAGTATTTAACATAATAACAATACATTCAAAAATATTTTATTGAATGCAAAAATCGATACATATCAAACCGTTACTAAGTATAACGAACACAGATGTAAACTTTATTAGAATTAAATCGAAATAGTTCCCACTAAATAATAACATCTAATGATGCTCCTATGCCCTTATTAATAACATGTCATTCAAGAACATAAGAGCGAAATCCTTTAGTTAGTGGATCTACAATCATATCATTGTGGAAATATACTATATTATAACGTTACATTTTTGTACCGTTTCTTTATTGTAAAAAAATTGACTATAATATATTTAGACCACTTGAGACCTCTGTTGTGAATAAAAAAAAATACTACAAATTTATTATCTCGATACAACCGTATGGGTCGATTTATAAAGTTAAAAACGGTCAACTCTTTAATAAGATTTCGGAGCCTAATAGCTTAAGTAACATCTTAAAAAAAATGTTACAAACTTTGCTTACATTGTAGAAGATGACATAGAGCTTTATTTATTGCATTTCCTGCTAACATAAATATGTATTCCGCTATTGATCTCATATCATCCTAATAGTCATCAATTTACATCTAAATACCCTACTAGCTGCAAGACTTGAACATGTATGTAAATCGGCATACATTATACTTTTAAGTGCATTAACACAAGGTACACATTTTAACTAGATTTTCTCAATATTTAAATAAGAATAATGTAATAGATTCGATCCATCACCTTTAAGACATGAGCAATTCTTGGCTTGCAGTGATGTATATTGAATATTTCCAGCAAATGTTCTCTGAAATAAATCTATATATATGGTGATAACAATCCTTACGAATCTTAGTGCAAAGGACAAAAAAGGGGGACACGGACCCCTGGAGTGCCAAAAGTTGGCACAAAGGGACACTTAAGTGCCAAAAATTACGAAAGGTACACTTAAGTGCCAAAATCGGAGTAAAATGGATCACTTGAGTGCCAATCCGGCCAAAATCCGGCCAAATTGCATACGTGGCGTTTTCTGGGGACTTCTTTTACTGAGGTGGCAAACGTTTAAAGAAAAAAAAAACCCACGTGGACGACAAAACGATGTTGTCCATCCACACTGAGTGAGCTGACCTAAACGACGTCATTTTTCGTTGGTGTTAAACGACGTCGTTTAGGTCATTTTGGCTTAAGCACACCTGGTCGTCGCCGTTCCTTCCCATCTGCGTTCACTTTAGATCTCAGTCGTCGCCGCCCTTCTCTCCATCGCCGTTCATGCCCATAGGTGGTCATCGGTCGCCGTTGTTGGTTGTCGTCGCCACTCAGCATCGTTGGTCGTCATCCCCGCTCACCATCGTCGCTCCTTTAGGTTGGGGCCCTTCTCCCCCTCCCTCGTGATGAAATTACAGCTCGATTATATTATTAGGGTTCGCTCGATTATTTTATTAAGGCTCCGATGGAAATGCTGTTGAAATGCGCGCGCTTTGTTTGGTTACTCCCTTGTGTGGAGATGCTCGCCTCAATCGATGATTTCTGTAGTCGAGGCTCGAGTGAGACGAAATATTGACTAATGTGGAACTGGGAACTAATGTGTTTGAGTGAAAAGTTATTGAATCAGGTGGCTGGAATAATGGCCTTTAAGTGTTCTGCAAAGAGCACGCAACTTTGCTATCAATCTGCTTTTGTTCCTTTGATTATGATCTTTTCGTTCTTTTAGTCTTCTTTCCTGATTGTTGTTTCTAATCAGATAATCGACATATATGCAGGGCATTGAGGAGTGCAAAATTTGTTTTGATACTTTATTTAAGTTCATTTACCTTCAAGGGATAAATTTGAAACCACATGTAAGTACCTCATTTTAAAGTTTATAAACTATGAGCTCTTTTGACATGTAGTATTAGTCTACTGTGCAATGGATAAATTTAGGGCTTGGATTGTGTAATGACCTCTTGACACAATATATTAATGGCCAAACATTATAGATTAGGGTATGATTTCTCCCCTTGGTTGGATGAGAAACAGAACTTTCACCTATAATTTTACATTAAACTTGCCTTAATGAAATTCTATATGTGTTTTCACAGGAAAAATAGATTTGATTAAGTGGATGTACATTCTCACATCGCAGGTTTAGTTCAGCAAAAGATAGTAGACAAAATTGCTTGGGCTGTGCTTGTTATGGGGACCTATGCTTGTTGTGGGGACCTTTTTTTGTTTATATTTTAAGGAATGGAAGGCAAGGCAAATAATTAAAGTGGCGACCTCTTAGCTGTCATGTAGGGGCATATTCTCAGTGTGGGGGCCTCTGTTTTTTATTAATATTGTAGGGGAAGGGAAGGTAAATTATTAAAGTGTCGACCTCTTTTTTGGCTGTCATATAGGGGCATATTGTCAGTGTGGGGACCTATTTAATAAAGTCCATGAGAGTGGGGGGACTCCCTTGTGCGATTGTCTATTGTTCTTTGTGGATGTGGTCCCAAAACTAATTATTTGTTGTCTTGTTGTTGGTGTAGAAATGGCTCATGCTAAGGATTATGTCGCCGTCATAGTTTGCTATGGTGGGAAATTTTTATTTGGGGAGGATGAGTGGGAGTATGAGGGTGGAAATGAGGGCACCATTTTTGTCGACATTAAGAAGGCATCTTATATAGGATTTGTTAGGGATATACTAACTTATTTGCCTTGTAAAGTTCAGAAGTTGTTGTATTGTATTCCTGGGAAAGGCTTAAGAGATGGTTTGCGAACCTTAGAAAACGATAACGGTTTTAGGGATATATGTTGAGTACAATGAAAGTGAGGATGAAGAAAGCGCCCAAATAGAACAAGAAGGAAATGGTATTCAAGGTAGTACTGAGGTTAGGGTCGAAGAAAGGCAGGATAGACATGATGGAGAGGAGAGGAGCGCAGATGCAATTCACCATAGTGATGATGACATAGGTGATGTCATAATCACTAGATTAGATTGGGAAGTAGCTGAATCAAGTGATGATGATGATGAAGGGTTGCCTACTGCAAATTTACAAGTGATAACGACGACGAGGAGCTTGTACAGTCAAGAAAAAGGCAAAAGGATTTTTTGATAGATAAATTTGTAGCTTTGCAGGTAGCTGATGAAGTTTCAAATAGGGCCGAAGGCCTTGTAGATGTTGTTGCCGCTGGTGAGGAGACTGATTATGAAGAAAGCCTTGAGAATGTTACTTCCCAGGATGAGCTTGAAGAAGATGAAGGATTTGTGCATACAAGGAGAAGGAAAAGTAAGTTTCTTTCTTATGATCCATCAGTTGCCTCTCCTACTTTGTCGGTAGGTATGAAATTTCAAGATGCAAAACAATTTAGGGAAGCTATACTGAAGAACTCCATTGCTGCACAAAGGAACATTGACTTCATTAGAAACACTAAGGCCTTTGTAAGAGCTAAGTGTTCGCAGCAAAATTATCCATGGAGGATCTATAGCGCATTTGTTAGGAGAAGTGGATCTTTCCAGATTAGAGCGTACGAAGAGGAACATACTTGTTCCATTAATTTTGAAAATAAAAGGGTAACAAGTGCATGATTGTCCAAGCACTTCTTTAATTTGATTAAGATGATGCCTCAGATGAATAGTACTCAGTTCAGGTTGCTGGTGAAGGAGCAGGTTGGCATCAATATAAGCAGGAATCAATGCAAAAGAATGAAGCAAAAGGTGATGAAGACACTCATTGATCAATACAAAGCGAATATGGACAGGTGTAGGATTATGCTTGGGAGTGTAGGCTGCAAAATCCTTCAAGTAGAGTGTATGTAGAGGTTGTGGAGAGACCACTTCCTGATATTGGGACCAAGTTTGATAAGTTCTATGTTTGTTTCGATGCATGCAAACGAGGATTTTTATCTGGTTGTAGACAGATTATAGGATTAGACGGGTGTTTTTTGAAGGGTTTGTGCAAGGGAGAATTGATGGCTGCAATTGGAATAGATGCAAACAACCAGATGTTTCCACTGGCTTGGGTTGTTGTGAAGGTAGAGAACAAGGACAATTGGTCCTGGTTCCTAAAAAATTGATGAGCGATTTGGAGATAACAAATGGTGCAGGGTGGGCGTTCATGAGTGACCAACAAAAGGTACTCTTTGAAAGATTTGGTCAATTGTTTGCTTGTTGATATGAACATGTCGTTTGCTTACATTTCTTTTCTTTTTTTGAATTATTGCAGGGACTGGTTCCAGCAATAGCTGAGTTGTTGCCTTATGCCGAGCATCAAATGTGTGCGCGGCACATATACGCAAATTGGGGAAAGAACTATAAAGGGGAGAAGCTGCATTTCAAATTTTGGCAGCTAATAAAGAGCACGAATATGGCTGATTTTAGGATGGCCAAAGAAGAACTGCTTCAATTGACAAGGGAAGGTTATGATGCACTATTCCAAATAGAACCAAAGTATTGGTGTAAGGCGTTCTTCAGCGAGGAATTCAAGTGCGATAACATAAATAACAACATCTGCGCAGCATTCAATGGGAGGATAATAAATGCCAGATGCAAACCAATTATCTTGATGCTTGAAGACATAAGGGTTATGGTTATGACTCGGCTGCACAAACAAAGGGATGAGGCTGCAAACTGGACTAGGCAATGTGGTCCTATGATTGCTAAAAAATTGGATGAGAACTTGGCTACGAGTAGATATTATCATCCGATTTGGAATGTGGATAAAGGATATGAGATAATGAAGGGCTCTGATAAGTATGTTGTCCATTTAGGTACGAGGAAGTGTTCATGTAGAGCATGGCAAGTAAGTGGAATTCCTTATGCACATGCCATATGTGCCATTCAATTGAAAGGCCACAACACATAAGGCTACCTTGATGATTGGTACAAGAAACCGAGATATCTTGCTTCGTACCAATGCATGTTGCAGCCAATCAGAGGTACCAAGTTTTGGGAGCCAATAGATCACGAAGCACCTCAACCTTTGCCACTAAAGAAGAGAATGGGAAGACCAAAGCGAAAATGAAGAATGACGGAGGGAGAGGTCTCAAGTCAGTGTAGGATAAGTAGGACAGGTGTAAAGATGAAGTGCTCTTTTTGCCACATAGTAGGGCACAATACTAAAGGCTGTCAATTAAGGAAGCAGCAGGAACAGTTGAGGCCAGTCGAAGGGCCTAGTGAAGGGACAATTGGAGAAGGACAAACAGAAATGTGAAGTGAGTCGTATGTTCTTTAGTCGACAACAATAAACCTAGTAAGTCATGACAATTGTGTTTATGTTGTTTTATGGTTTGTATAAATAGATATGTACAACTAATTGACATAATGTTTTTGGCTTTGTTAGGTTAGGAGAATGACACGTGAAGAATTGGTTGAAGCCCCTGTTGTACTTGAAACTGAAGGGTCTGTTCAAACAAGGCTAGGTAGACAGCCAGCTCAAGGATTGGCCAAAGCAACTGAAGGGCCAGTTAAGTCGACTGTTCTTTAGCAGAAGCAGAGAAAAAAATACCTAGTAACTTAAATAATTTGTGTTTAGTTTTCTTTTATAATGGCCTGATGTTATATTTATGATATCCTTTGTCTTTTTCTTAGGTTCGAAGAAGGTAAGCTAGAGCTCAGCTGTCAACAAAGGGCCCAACTGAAGGGTCACCACAAGATCCATCACCAAGGTCACCACAAATGCCACTAGAAGGGTCATCACAAGGGCCACCACAAAAGCCAACATAAAGTGTCATTGAAGCTGAAGGGCTAAATAGAAAAACAACCAAAAGAAAGCCAAATCATGAGCCACCTACAAGAAGGCCATCTACAAGACGTCTAGCATTCGAATGCCCAGAAGCCCCTGCTGTAGTGAAACAGCCACAACAAGAGCCCAAGAAATCACATGCTAGAAGAAGGGCCAACCAATCACAAGTACCAGAAACTGACGTTCCCCTTCGAACAAGAGGAGCTCTTGAAAAGAGGCTAAAATAGTATGGTTATGGGCTTTATACAGATGAGTGTTCTTGAATAGTTATTCTTAATATAAGTTTTATAAGCTTACTAGGCTGTATTTAATTTAATTTATGGTGCAAACTTTTGTTAATAATTGAGTTTTCTTTTTGAAACCTGGGAGAAGTTCAGAGGTTCTTATCTCTCAAGACCCAACTCAAGAATCAACGGCTGCGCCAACAAAGAAGAAGAAGACATTAGCTGCGCCAACAAGAAATAAGAGTAAGAAAAACCCAGTTACAAGTCCATCTGAATCAGTTCAGCCTACGACAGTTGCAGCTCCAGCTCCTTCTCAATCAGTTCAACCTAGGACAATTGCACCTCCATCAGAATCAACGCATCCTGAGATAGTTGAAGAAGAAACCTCACGTCCAGTTAGAAAAAGCAGAAGGATTATGAATCAAGTGAAATGAGCACGAACATGAGGCATTGTGCATATTGATTAATGAAATGGGATGGGATATGGTTTGTGGGGTTGACGAGTTAATTGTTTTACTGTGGATGTTTTCTTTTAAATAGTTTGTCATCGACTTTGTGAGACTTCATTTCAATATCAATGAAACGATCTTGTTGCTTGTCATCTTTGGTGCTTTTTCATTTTTTGTATTTTGTTTTTACTTTTACTTATTGCTTTCTGCTTCTAGTGGTGGATCTGTGGTGGTGACTGGGGTGCTTGTGTGGCTGGTGGTGGTGGTTGGTGAAGCCTGATGGTGGTGGGTCCACTATGTGGATTGAGTTGGGGCCTTTTGCTACAGCTAGTATAGTTTGCATGAACCCCTTTTGCAACAGACCCATGACCCACCACCAACAGTGGCTGCTAATGGTGGGTTTATGGTGGTGGCTACGTGCTGGTGTGGTAGCTGAGATGTTGGTGCTGATGCCTACTAATAGGCTGGTGGGTCTATTATAGGGGTTGGGGGTTGGGGGTTTGTGCTGCACTTGGTGCAAGATGTAAGTGTGCAATATGCACATCTTGCACCAAGTAGTGTTGGTGCAAGCTGGTGTAAGGCACTAGGAACTTCTACACTAGAGAATACCAACAGCATAGTGGTGGCTCAAGTGGATGCCTGGAATGCTTGATGTGGCTGGTGGTAATGGCTAGAGGCCGATGGTGGCCAGTGGTGGGCGGTCGTGGTGGCTGATAATAGCTGATGGTTGGTGCAGTTTATAGATGAAACGCACAAACAAAATTGACACTTAACTGATCACATTCTAAAAAACTCGGCACTTAAGTGTTCACTTTTAATCACAAATGGCACTTAAGTGATCACTTTTGATACTAACTTGACACTTAAATGATTTTTTTTTTAATCACGATTGGCACTTAAGTGATCACTATATACAACTTATAGCACTCGAGTAATCACTTATGTCTGTCCTATGTAAATGGTGATTTGCAGCAAACCAGAGAAGCTGCTGGTTTATATATACGGATGTTCAACTTATGCCAACTCAATTCGATTCATTGCTACTATTTTACATTCAATTGAAGAAAAGAAGTCACCACAACACATCCACCCAATATACATTCCATCATCACCGATTTATATTCGAGAATAAGCAAAAATATAGTACAAATAGCATCTCATTCATTCATTCATTCCCTTTCTTTGACCTCATTTACAACTATGGCAGTTGGAGAAACTTCTTCTCATTTTCCAATACTTTACATTTCATCATAAAATAGGATAGACAAAAAAACAGCAACACAATAAATGCTCGGTAACACTTCCGTTCAATATTCATCTTTGAAACTTCATTCTTCAAATGGTTAGCAGAAGATGCTTGAGCTTGCATTGAGTCAACCTCGTCCAAGTCGTCCATAGGTGTAGATGGAGGTTGATGACATCCATCAAGTAGGTCTAATATCACCTTTGTGGCTCGGTGAGAGAATTTCGCATCAACCCATTCGAAATATTTGCACTTCAACCTTTCTCTGTATCGGGTACATCCATCGAATCTTCTCCCAGGATTCCTTCGAGTTCATGATGTTCTTCTTGGACTTGGTAACCCACAAAAACAGAAATGCTCGCCTTCTCCTTCGCTTTGGCGAGAGAAATTTGAGTCGCTAATGAAAGTCCTGCTCTCCATTCCTAATATCCGACCGTAGAATTTGGGGCAAATCGAGTCAGGGTTTGGGATTAGGGCTCCAACGCTTCAATGGCAATTTGCCTGATTTAGGGTTTTAGATTTGGGGCAATGGGGGAGACGATGTTGTTTTGGCTGATTTAAGGGCTCTATTTTGGCCAACCTGAGGAGACGACGTCGTTTTGGGTGAATTAGAGCTGACTCAGCTCTCTGGCGAGCCACCTTGACGAGAAATAATCATATTTAATTGCCACGTATGATTTCCGGCTGCCTTCTCTGGAGGTGGCACTCGGGTGTCCCATTTTTCTTACAAAGTGGCACTTAAGTGTCACTTTCGTAACTTTTGGCACTTAAGTGTCCCTTTGTGCCAACTTTTGGCACTTGAAGCGTTCTTATCCCGACAAAAAAGGTCTCAAGGTCACTACTTGTAAGCAAAATATAATGTATATAGAGTACGAGAAAAATAAATTTCCTCCCACTGACCTTGCAGTATATATATACTGAATAACTTTGTTCTCAATTGAACGAAATGACAACACTATAAAACTTTTATAATATTGTCTGGAAATTTGTTTAAGACCATGAATAGGAATTTTCAGTTTACACACAAGTTTACTTGAATCATCTGCTGCAAAATCCTCCAATTGCAATATATAGATTTTGTTATCAACGTGTCCATTTGAAAAGATAGTTTCTATTCGGTGTAACTTCATATAAAAAAAAGAGAGCTATTATTGCCATGTTTACTCTGAAAGAACCTTTAAAAGATACTAGAAAAAAATAATATATAATACACACATAAAAATATATATATATAATATATATATATTTCTTCACTATCCACCTTTTTTTAAGAGTGAAAACTTTGGTTACCAGTTTAGCTTTAAATTCCACAATCTTTCTTTGAAATCCTTTTAGTTTTATACACTTATTTGCAACAAATGAGCTTGTGATCTTTAGGCAAATTAGTAAGTTTCCAAACACTATAATATTTCATATATTGCATATCGTCTTTTATGGCATCTAATCATATACTTGATTGAGGATAAGAAACAACATTTATATAAGTTGCTAAATCAACCATGTAGTGAATATTGTAGTCATGCTCTCATAGATAAACTATATAGTCTGATGGGGATAAGTACACTAATGGTGCCATAAGTTGTGTACGGCGTTCACTTTGATGCCAAAAGTTTCCGTCGGATCACTTAAATGTTAAAAAATTTGAAAAACGCTTACTTTGGTGCCAACGCCGACGAAATTGGCCGGAAATCCAATGTGGCGCTTTTTTTTATTAATTTTTGAAGCCGACGTGGCTCGTTGGAGAGTTGAGTCAGCATCCAAACACCAAAATGACGCCGTTTGGCATCTTTCCCCCAACTTTGAAACCATAATCCCCAAATTGAGAGAGAGAGAGGGAAGGCTCGTCTTCATGTCTTCTTCTTCCTCCTCGAAGACCCACACCAGCAACGGCACCAGCACGGCACCAGCAACAGCACTAGCAGCACACCAGCAATGCACCAACAGCAGCAGCGCACCAGCAACACCTTCGACCCATCTTCTTCCTCTTCCTCCTCCGCCCTCACCTTCGATTTTTCCTGCAACAATCTCAGTCTCTCCTCGCTCACCTGGTTGAGCAACTACAATGGTGGCTGAGCGACGGTGGCCGAGCAATGACGGTGGTCGAGCGACGGTGGCGAGCGGACGGTGGCGAGCGGGTGAACGGTGGTCGAGCGGCGTAAACCCTAATTTCAATCCCCATGTGAGCTAAAAGGGGTCGTTTCCATGAAGCCATCCATGTAGGACGGCAAAACGACGTCATTTAAAGGCCTACATATTTTTTAAAAAAAAAGCCACGTAATCATTTTGGCCGGAATCTTTTGCCGGTGGTCGGAATCTTTCGCCGGTGGCACCAAAGTGATCATTTTTCCTCCGATTTGGCACTTAAGTGATCCGACGGGAACTTTTGGCACCAAAGTGAGCGCCGTACACAACTTATGGCATCATTAGTGTACTTATCCCTAGTCTGATGATATAACTGATCGTCTTTCCTTAACAGATCTCTTAAGTAAAGTTACAACCACTTCATTCTGCCCTTGAGAGGTTTGAGAAATTTCATCATCAACTATATCAAGAATAGTATCCTGAACCTCAACAAGTTTAATCTATGGTATAGGAGATTCTACAATTGTCTGTATAAGCAAAGACAAAGACACAATAACCTCCATCATTCTATTATCCTTAATAGTCCGAGAACAACTATCTTCTATAACGATGTCGAACTCTAGAAACTTTACTATCTGTAATTCCATAATTCTTGTATATCCATTAAGGTCATAAAATCGATACCTCTTTAACAATCTGGCTAAGATACAAAATAATTCATAGTTAATCTAAATTGCAATATACTTAATATTAGATTATATAACCTCACTTCTACATGACACCTTTAGATTTTAATATGATTCAAGTTAAATTTACATCCAGTTCATAACTTAAAAGAAGTTTAGGGAACGATTTTGGTAAGAAACACATTTCGTATGTGAAAATGTTGCTTTCGAAATATCAGTCCACGGACGACTGAATAAATTAATTTTATTAATCATACTCATCACCATGTTCATTATGGCGCAATTATGCCTTTCGGCCAAATCATTTTGTTAGGATTTTCAGGCATAGTAAATTAAGTTACCATCTCAGAATTTACTAAGTATTTGACAAATGACCTTTTAAACTATTAAGTATTGTCATACTTGCCAAAATACTCACCGCCATGATTAGGCCTGACAACCTTGAAGACTAATTATAACTTTTCTTTAATTAAGTATAGAAGAATAATCATCAATGACTTTATTGAAATAAAATTTATGCATAAGATTAACTTATGAAATAAAGTTCATGTACTAAGATTAACTTAAAAGACCTCTAACATGTCAGAACTACAGACTGTTGTTTTATTCTTTATCTCGATCATTTTACTTCCATTATAATCTATAAAAGTCTTTAGATAACTGTTAAGAGTAGAAAAAAATATCAACATTGTCAAATTTTTTACTCTTTCTTTAGACATGAGTGAGATTATTTCTTAGACATAAAACTTTTGAAAACAACTTTTTCAACCGTATACAAGACGTATATATCATTAGGAGTTAAATACAATCTATACAATTTATTTGATATAATATAGTACTCAACCTCATTTGAATTAAAGAACACAAATTTTTATTTATTTATTTATTATTATTCTTCTTCTTGAATGATTCTATCGTAGGACCCAGACTATTAAAATAACTGGCAGTTTTATGAGTTCTTTTATAAGTATGATTTTTTAAACTTCAAATCTACCATCCTTAGAACGTAATTTATAACCTTATCAAAATAATCATATCTTATGTTAAAACATTCTTGCAGATGTGTCCAAATTTCGGTATTAGACAAGACATAATTTCAAGTCATTAAGGGTTCCATCATTTTTTAGCATTGCAGTGAAACCATTTTTCAAGTGTTCCTTAATGAAATACTTCATGAATAATAGGCAAATCCGATTGCTTTATTTACCAAATAGAAAATCCTATTTCCACTAATTAAAGTTTAAATCAGTAAAAAAAAAAAGATCTCAATAATAGTGGAGTTATTAATTACAGATAATGTGACTAAAATAACAAGTAATGTAGTAATTAGCATCATGTGAGTAATATGGAGTTGCGGACACCTGGAGTGCCAAAACTTGACACGGAGGGACACTTAGGGGTGCATGACAACCATTCTGTTCCAGAAATAGTTTGGAAGGTAAATAGATTTTTCTATTTCTATTTCTAGAAGAGTTTCTAAGCAAAAATAACCGTTTGATAACAAGACAAAATTTCTACTCTAAAAATAGAAATTCGTTTGATAATGATACAAAATTTCTTCATTTTCGGGTTGTCGGCCGACGGCGGCAACCGCCGACCAGCAATTGCATAGGTGGCGGGCGATCGGCAACGGCGGCGACCTGCGATAGCCGGCGACTGCGATAGCCGGCGACTGCGACGGCCGGCGACCGGCGGCGGGTGGCGCGGCCGACGAGGGTCGGCGGCGGTGGGTGGCGGCGGCGGCGGCGGGGGCGGGGGCGGCGGGAGGGGGCGGCGACCGATGGCGGGTGGCGGCGGGCGGCAACCGGTGGAGGAGGAGGAGGAGGCAAGACGTCGTAGAGGAGATGAGAGTTACCGAAATTAGGATTTGTGGGAGAAATTATTTCTGATTTTGTTTGAGAAATAGAGAAGTAGATTTTTCTATTTCGATTTCTCTTCCAAATCTATTTTTGGAATAGAAATCTATTCTAGAAATAGAAAAAATAGGTTTATCAAACGGATTTCTCTTCCGAAATATGTCTAGAAAAATTTACGGAACAAAACTATTTCATGCACCCCCTTAAGTGTTAAAAGTTTGGAAAGTGATCCTTAAGTATCAAAATTGAAGCAAAATGGATTACTCAAGTGTCAATTAAGCCAAAACGCAGACATGGCATTTTTGGCGACATGCTTAACCGACGTGGCAATTTTTATTTTATTTTTAAAAAAACACATGTGGAGGAGAAAAACGACGTCGCCCCATCCACTCTGCCTTGACCAAGCTAAACGATGTCGTTTTTTCTTAGTGCTAAACGACGTCGTTTATCTTATTTAGGGTTTAACCGGTCGTTCCTCGCGTTCACACCAAATTTAACGTCCTCTCCATCGCCTTTCACAGGTCATCGTTCGCAGGTCATCGCTCATCATCATCGCTCGCCGTCATTGCTCACCGTCGTCGCTTGACGTCGTCCTTTGCCGTCATCTTGGTCAGGTTTGTTCTGTTCTTCCTCTCCCCTGTGGTGAAATTAGGGCTTTGACTCGTTTATTAGGGCTCCAACTTGAAATTTGGGGATCGGCTGGGAAATATTGGGCTTGGATGGTATTGATGTGAGATTTAAGGCTCAGATGTGGTACTAGAATCCTATTGGGGGTTCAGATTGATAGTTTAGGATCGATCTCGAAATGTAGGGCTCGATGAGGGGAAAATTAAGGCTTAAATGTGGTGCTAAGTATTGTGATATGTGATTTAGGGCTCAGATGTGTAATTGTGATGTGCAAAAGTAATTTGCAGGGGTTGGATGTGAAATGTGATGTGCGATGGTGATTGTTAGGGTTCAGATTTGTCGTGGGGACTTCTGGGTTTTTTTTTTTTTTTTTTTTGGATTGCAGTGTTGAAATTGGTGTCATGAGGATATTTATTCGGGGGACCTCTCCATATTTTAATGGAATGCGACATAATCAAAGTAGCTGTTGGGTGGGGACCTTTATTTGTCCTGAGGGCATCTTTCCAATCAAAGTAGTTGTTGTATGAGCTGTGCATCTTTTCCCTCTTTCTTATCTTTTCTTTAATAAAGAGTGTAGGGACCTCCACATGCAATTGTTTGTTGTCATTTGTGAATGTGGTCACAAAAGTTAATTGTATTTTTTTTCCTCTTTTGTTGCAGAAATGGCTCATGATAAGGACTATGTTACTGTCATTGTTTGTTTCAGTGAGGATTTTGCAATTGGGGAGGATGAGTGGGAGTATGAGGGAGGGAATGAGGGTACTATCTTTGTAGATATAAAGAAGGTATCTTATATTGGATTTGTTAGAGATGTAGTGATATATTTGCCATGTAAAATACAAGAGTTGTTGTACTGTGTTCATGGGAAATGCTTGAGAGATGATTTGAGAACTTTAGAAGATGATAATGGTTTTAGGGATGTCCTATATCATTATCTTCATGGTGAAAAGGCGAAAGTATATGTTGAATACAATAGTGATAGTAAGGGCGAAGATGATGATAGAGATAACACCCAAATAGGAGAAGAATGAGATGTTATTCAAGCTAGTACTGAGGTTAGGGATGAAGGAGGGTATGATGGACGAAACGGGGAGGAGAGGGGCGCAGATGCTATTAACCGGAGTGATGGTGATATAGGTGATGTTACCATCACTGAATTAGATTGAGAAGTATCTGAATCCAGTGATGGTGATGATGACAATGAAGGGTTGGCTACTGAAATTTTTTTGAATCTTAAGTGATGACGACGACGAGGAGCTTACATAGTCAAGGAAAAAACAAAGGGATTTTTTGTTAGATAGATTTGCACTTTGCAGGTAGCTAATGAAGTTCCAAATAGAGACGAAGGCCTTGCAGATGCTGCTAGTGTTAGTGGCTAGGAGACAGATTATGAAGAAAGCATCGAGATTGCTACTTCCCAAGACGAGCTTGAAGAAGATTAAGGAGCTGTGCGTAGAAGGAAAAGAAAGTTTCCTTCATATGATTCATCTATTGCCTCTTCTACTTTGTCAGTAGATATGAAATTTTAAAATGCGAAACAATTTAAGGAAACTCTACTGAAGAACTCCATTGTCGCACAAAGAAATAGTGACTTCATTAGAAACATTAAGAATTTTGTAAGAGCTAGGTGTTCGCAGCAAAATTGTCCATGGAAGATTTATGACGCGTTTGTTAAGAGGAGTGGGTTTTTCCAGATTAGAGCTTACCAATAGAAACACACTTGTTCCATTAATTTTCAAAACAAAAGGGTAACAAGTGCATGGTTGTTCAAGTACTTCTTCGATCTGATTAAGCTGATGCCCAAGATGAAATGTATTGACTTTAAGATGCTGGTGAAGAAGCGTGTAGGCATCAATGTATCTAAGAATCAATGCAAAAGAGAAAAGCAAAATGTAATAAAGATACTTATTAGTTAGTATGGTAAGGAATATGGTCATGTGTTGGAGTATGCTTGGGAGTGTAGGCTGCAAAATCCTTCAAGTAGAGTATATGTAGAGGTGGTGGAGAGGCTGCTTTCTAATAGTGGGACCAAGTTCAATAAGTTCTATGTATGCTTTGATGTATGCAAACATGGATTTTTAGCTAGTTGTAGAAGGATTATAGGATTGGATAGCTGTTTTTTGAAAGACTTGTGCAAGAGAGAATTGTTGGCGGTGATTGAAAGAAATGTGAATAATCAAATGTTCCCACTAACTTGGGCTGTTGTAAGGATTGAGAACAAGGACAATTGGTCTTGGTTCTTGAAAAATCTGATGGCTGATTTAGAGATAACAAACAGGGAAGGGTGGGCATTCATGAGCGACCAACAAAAGGTAATGCTTGCTTTTTGAAAAATTTAGTCAATTGTTTGCTTTGTAATATTAACATGTTATTTGCTTATATTTCTTACTTTGAATTATTATAGGGATTGGTTTCGATAGTAACCGAGTTGTTGCCCCATGCTGAACGTTGAATGTGTGCGTGGCACATATACGAGAATTGGGCAAAGACCTACAAAGGGGATAAGCTGCAATTGCAATTTTGGCAATTAGCAAAGAGTACGGACATGGCTGACTTTAGGATAGCCAAAGAATGATTGTTTCAGTTGACAAAGGAAGGTTGTGCAAGCACTATTTCAAATAGAACCGAAGCATTAGTGCAGGGCATTCTTCAGTGAGAAATTCAAGTGTGATCACATCGACAACAACATATGTGAATCATTTAATGTGAATATAATAGATGCTAGATGCAAACCAATCATCTCAATGCTTGAAGATATACGAGTTATGGTCATGACTCGGCTGCACAAACAAAGAGATGAGGCTGCAAAGTGGATTAGATAATGTGATCCTAGGATTGCCAAGAAATTGGATGAGAACTTGGCTGCAAGTAGGTATTGTCATCCCATTTGGAATAGGGATGATGGATATGAGATAATGAAGGGTTTCAATAAATATGTTGTTCATCTAGATACAATAAAGTGTTCATGTAAAGTATGGCAACTAAGTGGAATTTCTTGTGCACATGTCATATGTGCCATTCAGTTGAAGGGCCACAATGTAGAGGATTACATTGATGATTGGTATAAAAAATCAAAATACCTTGCTTTGTATTAGTTCATGATGTAGTCCATTAGAAGTAGCAATTTTTATGAACAAACGGATCATGAAGCACCTCAACCTTTGCCACTGAAGAAGAAAATGAGAAGGCCAAAATGAAGATGAAGAATGGCGGAGGGAGAGGTCTCGGGTTAGTAAAGAATGAGTAGGATATGTGAAAAGATAACGTGCTCTTATTGTTGCGTAGTAGGGCACAACACTAAAGGTTGTCAATTGAGGAAGCAACAAAAATAGTTGAGGCCAATTGAAGGGCCTATGAAGGGATAGTTGGAGAAATGCAAACAGAAGGGCTAAGTGAGTCGACTGTTCTTCAATTGACAACTAGAAGCCCAATAAATCATAAAATTTATGTTTTTGTTGCTTTGTGGTTTATTATAAATATATACATAATATCCTATTTGGTCTTATATGTAATGTCTTTGTCAGGTCACGAGAAGAACTCCAATAAGTCATGAAACTGAAGGGCCTGTCGAAGAAGGCAACGTACAAGACAGCCAACTGAAAGATTGGCCCAAGTAGCTAAATGGCCAATTCAATCGACTACTTTTCAGCAAAGAAAGAAATACCTAGTAAATTCAACAATTTGTATTTAATTTTTCTTTCTTTATGTTATTATATAGCTCGATGTTATATTTATGATGTATTTTGCCTCTTTTTCAGGTTCAAAGAATGCAAGTTGATTATTACCTTTTACCAAAAAAAAAAAAAAAAAAAAAGAATGCAAGTTGGAGCTCAATTGCCAATTGAAGAACCATCACAAGAGCCAGCATAAGGGTCACCACAGGGGCCACCGGAAGAATCACTACAAGGGTCACTCCAAGTACCACCAGAAAGGCCAACAGAATGTGTCATTGAAGCTGAAGTGTTACATAGAAGGACAACTACAAGAAGGTCACGTGAAGGGGCAGCTACACAAAGGGCATCTAAAAAATGCATAACTGAAGAATTGGTCGAACAAGCCTCGACTGTAGCTGAAAGGCCAAAAGAAGGGCCCAAGAAATCACAAGCAAGAAAAAGAGCCAATAAATCACAACAAATTCCTGAAAATGACACCCATATTCAAACAAGAGGGGCATTTGGGAAGAAGTTAAGACAATATGACTATGGCCTTTAAACAGATGAGCGTACTGGAACGGTTATTTTGAATGTAAGTTTTATTAGCTGCATTTAATTTAATTTATGCTGTAGACTTTTGCTGACAATTTATTATCTTTTTGTAGCCTGAGAGAAGTTCAGAAATTTTTATCTCTCAAGGCCCAACTCAATAATCAACGGCTACACCAACAAAGAAGAAGAAGAAGAAGAAAACATCAGTTGCGCCAACAAGAAAGAAGAGTAAAAACTCAGTTGCAGGTCTATCTGAATCAATTTAGCCTGAGATAGTTGCAATTGCACCTTCTTTTGAATCAATTCAGCTTGGGACATTTGCAGCTCCATCTGAATCGGTGGATACTGAGAAGGTTGAAGAAAAGTTGCACGTCCAGTTAGAAGAGTGTGAGGATTATTAATCAAGTGAAAAGTCCATCAAAAGGAACACAAATAGGAGGGTGTTGTGCATATTGATTGATGAGATGAGATGTGATAGGATTTGTGAAGCTTAGGAGTTAGTTTTGTAAACGTTTATAATAACTTGCTATGGATGGTTATCTTTTTTTTTTTCTTTAGTTTATCATTAATTTTGTGAGACTTAATTTCAATATCAATGGAATGATCTTGCTGCTTCTCAAATTCTTTTGCTTTCTATAAGATATATGAGATATATGGATTTTGCTTTTACTTGCTACTATTGGTGTTGGGTCTATGGTGGTAGTTGGAGTGTTAGTGTGGATGGTAATGCTTGGTGGTAGTGGGTTTGTTGTTGGGGTTCGGTTGAGGACTCGTGTTATATCTAATTCAAGTGTGTAGTGTGCAAATCTTACACCAGGTAGTGTTGGTGCAAGTCTCACACCTTCTGCAGTAGACCCAGCACTAGTACAATGGCTGTTGGGTGGTGGCCAACTGTTAATGTGGTGGTTGGGATGCTAGTGTAGCTGGTGATGCTTGGTGGTTGTGGGTTTGTGGTGGGGGTTGGGGGCTTATGCTGCACCTGGTGCAGGTGTGCAGTTTGCACATCTTACACCAGGTGTACTGGTGTAAGTTAGTGCTAGGCTCGGCTTGCACTAGTACCTTGTGCAGAAACACTACCGGCACAGTGGTAGCTAGAGCGCCTAGTGTGGCTAGTGGTGATGGCTAGTGGTGCAGTCGATGGTGGTGGTCGGTAATGTTCAGAGAACCTACAAAAAATTAGCATTTAAGTGTCCCACTTAAAAAAAGAAGAAGAAGTGGTACTCAAGTGTTCACTTTTAACTACGTGTGACACTTAAGTGATGAATTTAATAATAACTTGACACTTAAGTGATCATTTTTTTTTATTGCGACTAGCACTTAAGTGTTTAGTAAATGCAACTTATGACACTTGAGTAATTACTCGTGTTTGTCTTGTGTATATGCTGGTTTGCAGCAAAACAAAGAAGGTGATGGTAATTTAACTTATGGTAACTCCATTCAATTCTAATATTTGCTGCTAGTTTATGTTTATATTCACAACACATTGACCCAATACACATCCATCATTATTAGTTTATATTCAAGAATAAGCAAAAACACAGTACAAGTAGCATCTAATTCACTTATTCTATTTCCTTAACCTCCTTATAAACACAAGAAGTAACCCACAATACATATGACAGCACAAACAACAACAAAGCCACAATGATCTTGTGGAACAATACAAACTTCTTCTCATCTTTCAAAAAGAAAAAAGCCTACATTTAATCCAAAACAATTACATTTCTCCACTCATTTTTAACTATGGCCGTTGGAGAAACTTTTTCTCATCTTCAAGTGCTTTACATTTAATCATAAAGTATAATATACAACAAAACAACACCATAATAAACGCTTAATAACACTTTCGTTCAATATTCATCCTTGAAACCTCATTCTTGAAAAGTTTAGCCGAAGACGCTTGAGTTTGTATTGAGTCAACATCGTCCAAGTCGTCCACATACATAGATGAAGATTGATGACTTTTATCAAGTAGATCCAATATTACATATGTGGTTTGGTGAGAGAATTTCACATCGACCCATTTGAAGTATTTGCACTTCGATCTTTCTTTATATCTGGCGCATCCATAAAATCTTCTTTCATGATTTATTTGAGTCCATGATGTTTTTCTTGGACTCAGTAATCTACAAAAATAGAAACTCCGGCCTTCTCCTTCACTTCGGTGAGAGGAATTCGAGGCGCTGCTGCAAGTCCTGCTCTCTATTTCCAATATTCGACGATGGAATTTTAGGCAAATCAAAATTAGGGTTCGAGACTAGGATTCGAGCACTTTATTAGGGATTTTAGTTGATTTAGGATTTTAGATTTGGGGCAATTTGGGTGACAACGTCGTTTTGGCAGATTCAGGGTTTATATTTTGGCCAACTATGGAAACGACATCGTTTTGGGTGAGTTAGAGTTGAGTTAGTTCTTCGGAGAGCCACCTAGGCAAACAAAAATAATAAAATATTGCCAAGTAGGATTTCCGGCAAGGTCCGCTGGAGGTGGCACTTAAGTGTCCCACTTTTTTTAAAGAGTGGCATTTAAGTGTCACTTATATAACTTTTGGCACTTAGGTGTGTCATCGTGCCAAGTTTTGGCACTTGGGCTGTACTTTACCCTAAAAGTTACTTGAAGACACACAAATATACATTTAGAGAGTTACATGCCAAATCATATAATCACATTTGGGCAGAGATCTTCTCAGCATTGGATTCACCTACTAAGCACATGGAATGGATCTGATTACAAACGAAACCATGGCTCTGATACCATGACTGAACTAGAGATACTAAAAGCACCGGTTTCTCTCACCTCATCCCCATCTTCCTCAATCCTTTCAGATTTTCGTGTGTCAAATGTTTCTAACATTGATTATCTTTATGAAGTCTTTCTTAGTGATGAAACCAAAATCTCTAAAACTCAACTTCCTCTTATGAACCCCCATTATACTTTTGCTAAACCCACCACATTGTTTTCACCTATTTGCTCCATTCGACAATTTATTCGTCAAACTCCTAAGGAAGTAAAGGAGTATGTCCAATCTTTAAAGTTTGATCAACATCCCATTCTTGCCACTGAAAATGAATATTGTGTTACTCTTCAAATTCCACTAGAATTTCCCAAGCAATGGACTCAATAGGGGTACTCTCATATCCATTATGGAGTTGTCCGTCTTGCACTCACCTTTCATGGTCGGAAAGGCTTACCAATTGTGGCCAGAATAACCTTATTGGATACTCGATTCCTAGAACACTAGCATGCATGTATTGGTACTATACAAACCACTTTGAACATTGGAACAGTCTTTGTAACCTTATATCCAAACTTCAATATTGCTCTTTCAGATCCTCAGCTTTTTTCCTTTCTAAAAATCTAGGTCCAGCTTACCAGGGCTCCTTAGACTATTGATTCTATTGCAGCAACACTACACTACCAAATGGTTTATCGAGTGTAGAACCATGCTCTTGATCTAAATTTTCAGAATAGGAATGAAGATGCTCTATTCATCTCTATGCAAAATGACCAAGCATCTTGTATTCATGTTCTCAGGCAGATCCCAAAAGAAAAGTTGGCCAAGCTTCTTCCGAAAACTTGGATTACCAACTACGAAAAGCTACATCAAAATAACAAGCCCTTCCAGTCATCAGACTCCAAATTCATTAGGAAGAAAGATGGCATTGTTGCCATCAAGTTTGCCAAGGAAAATGAAGAAAGTCATTCTATCTTCCAAACTCTGCTCATGATCAAACCATGTGTTCTTGAGTCAATTTCTAAGCCAAATCCCAAAAAATTGATCCAATATTTTCAGAGTAATGGAAACCTTGTCTATTACTACAAGGACATATTTGGTCACTGTTTCTGGAACCCTTTTTGTCAATGCTTTTATTGTACAAATTCTCCCGACGAAGTAGACCTAAATGTAAGACCCTAACAGAAACATAAGAAGTCAAAGGATACTATGTACAAAAGGTACTTGAACAGAGACTCCTATGTTGATACTCTTGGTGACTTTGATAAATTCCAATTTATGGTCTCTTATGCCCTAACTCCACCACCAAAGTTCACTGCTTCACCTTCCATTTCGCCAACTCCACCACCATCACCTCGTCCATATAAAAAAACAAGCTATTTCCCCGTTTTATAAGCCAATCTTCAAGTGCGCAAAAAACATTCCCACCCACTCGAGACTCCAGCAAAAACATCACCTAGCTCTTCCATCGCCATTGTCCAAGAGGCAGACTTTCCTCATCTTGTTCGAGAAACCTCAAAACTTTTGGTCTCTGCCCTAGATTAAATTTATCGACTCACAAGGCAGATATCGACACGCTCCTAAAATACCTAACCCTATTAATGTGGATGAACATGGAAGATAAAAAAGGACTCATGTTGCTGAATCCATCCTAAATTGGCAATCAAAGACTCTTTTGGCACACAACAATGCGTTCAAAACCATTGACTCTAAAATTGTGGATGTGCAACAAGATCTTCAAAGTTACGATGAAACCACGAAAAAAATGCTTTCAAACTTCCAAAAAAGGCTTCATGTCTTGGAATTCGGACAACATCTCGGATATCATCATCTCGAGAGCCCTAAGGCGGAAATAGAAAAGCTTAAAAGATAGATCCAACTCCTTGAAAAGGGAAGATTTAATCATTTCAATCCATTTCCAACTACATTGCGGACATAACATTTGCTTCCACCGCCATCTCAAATTACGTCTATCTTTGCTACCCTCACAGAAGCTCCTACCAGACAAGACAAGACAGATGTGGTAGAAATGCGAAATCGCCTCAAAGAATTGAATCGGATAAGGAAAGAAAAAGGGAAAAGAGAAGATGCCTAAAGAATCCTCGCTTGTTATAATGGAAAGACTAAACCAAATAATGATATTAAATCCGTTACAATCATTCCTGAGAGATTTGGGCAAACTAGAAGAACCACATGATCATGTTGCTTTGAAAGGCTAAATCCTATTTCCATAAGAATCGATTTTTCCAAGCGACTTTAATATTGAATCAAAATTGCTATCCTTCTCATCTTATGCATCATTCTTAATCCCTATCATTGACTCCTTCCATATTGTACCAATAACTTCATCAATATTCATGGCTGACCCTCCGAACTAAGATATGGAATCCAACCCTTTTGAACCAGAGGTTATTCCACCAAACAATATTTCTTAGAATGTGATTATTTCCTCCAAACAGTTTTTCACTGTTGATGATATTTCTTATTCCAAATGGCTAGAAAGATTTGAAGAATTCCATACTTAGTTAAATGCCAAAGGATAAATACGATGTCCTTTTTAGTTTTGTCACAAGGTTTACAAGTAATCTCAAACATTGGTGGTAATCGATGACAAAACAAGACCAAGTTCAATTTCTATTTTCACTAGACTTTAGCCATGTCATTACACTTCTATACCATTTTTCATTGGAAAACCTTCTAACCTTCATGAGCTTGAAATGAGAGAATTTTTTGAAAGAAAATGCTGCTCTTTTCAGAAAAGGCATCTCAATAAACATTATCAGGAAATGCTCAAGCTTTTCTATGGTACTGGAGCTGATCCAAACCTAAAGCAAATCTTCTTGACTTCCATCCCCAAAGAGTTATCCTAGTAGATTGAGAAATCTTTTCTCAACAGTCATAGGAGAATTATGGATATTCCTTTGGGAGAAATTCAACAAGAGATTCATTGGTGCCTTGACGATTTGTGTTGAAAGTGCTAGATGGTTCAAAATTATCTGATAGACAATAAAGAACTTGATAGAGCCTATTCTTGCCAAGAGCTGAAGATCAAATGCTCCAAGAAGGACTGTGATGGTTCTTGCAGAAATTTTTTCAGAAAAAAGAAGCACTTGAAGATATTTTGGAAAAAAAAAAATCCAAGCATGGATCTAAGCACGTCCGAAAAAAAGGAAGAAATGATGATTCCTACGCAAAATGAAAGATCGTTCAAGCCGCAAGAAATCTATCGATGCTTCATCTGCAACCAAAAGGGTCATTTTGCCAAAAATTACCCCCAGGCAAGAAAATGTTAGAATCATCTGATACATCACATAGAGATTAAAACTGATATTTCACTCAAAAATGATGATATTGAATCTTTACTCTCTGCTGAAGAAGAACCATTTGAACAAATTCTTTGTGTCATTCATTATTACTAAACTCCCAGTGAAACCAATTCAGATTCAGATTCTGAAGACCTTTTTCACATATCCCTCACTTCTTCAGAACAAAACCTAACATATTTTCAAGCCACATCCATTGTCCCCATTTTCCTATGAAAATTTTCACTTCAAAGTTTGTCAAACTTATCATTGTCATTGCTCTCATAGATACTGGTGCAAGTTCTTCAATCTTAGACACTAAAGTTCTTCTTGAAAAATATTGAACTTCTTATGTTCGATATTTTAATTCTGCCTCAGGAGATATTTTTTCTACGAATGTAAGAACTACCCTAGTAACTGTCCAGTTTTTTCCCCAGTGTTCCATAACCACAAAAATCTTTGGATCCAGTCTTCCTAATAAAGATTTGATCATTGGTTGGGATGTCATGACTTAGATTTCTCAATTTCGTATCATTTCTGGAAAATGTCTTAAGTATAATGATCAATTTTCTAAATTTGTCAATATCCAAAGACTTTTTTTCCATCAAATGAATCTTTTAGATCCGATCATACAAAAGTTGTTAAAATCCTGTTTGGAATTCTCTAAAAAATGTTCTCATCCTTTATGGAAAAATCTGGAATATTTTGTTCACCTTCCCTTAAAAAAAATGAAGACATCAATCCAATCAAGGCAAGTCATATGGGAATGAAGCCAGAGCACCTAGGCTCGACTCAGAAAGAATTCTCAGAATTGAAATCTCAAATTCTTAATAGGCTTGTGAAGCCTTTTATGTCAATAAGTGTGCCGAGCAAAGCAAAGGGATAATGTAATTGGTAATAAATTATCAACTTCTTAATATTTTCCTTCAAGATGAAAAATTCTCTTTATCTTCCAGAAACTCCCTCTTTATCGGATTATCAAAAGCCCATATTTACTCCAAATCGATCTCAAGGTCGAATTTTGGCAATTGAGCATTTATCCGGAAGACAGACCTAAAAACAGGGTTCTGTATTCCAAACCAACATTTTCAATGGAAAGTTCTTCCTTTTGGATTAAAGGTAGCTCCATCCTTATTTCAAAATGCCATGTGTCGAATTTTTCAACCAATCCTATCAAGTGTGGCAATATACATTGATGACATCTTACTCTATAGCCCTGATAAGGAATCTCACTGCCAACTTCTTGGGCAATTTACGGATATTGTAAAGGAACATGGGATTATGCTTTCCTAAAGAAAGATGAATATTGCCTAGACAGAAATTGAATTTCTTGATATGCACATTAATAAAGGAATGTACTATCTAGGGCCACACATTGCTTAGGAACTACTAAAATTTTTGAATAGAACTTCAAGACAAAGCAAGTTTAGCAATTTTTAGGGATAATTAATTATTTCAGAGATTTTTTTCCCAAACATTGCAAAACTATCGATTCCACTACAATTAATGATGATGAAGAATTCCCCACCTTGGGAAAAATCTCAGACTAAAGTAGTCATTGTACTTAAGGAGATCATGCAAACTCTTCCTCAATTGCAAATCCCATCAACATGGAAGAGAATTCTTGAGACTGACGCTAGTGATGAATATTGGGCATCCATAATGTTCAAAGAAATTGATGGTAAGAGACACACGTGTGCCTACAGAAATGGAAAATTTTCCTAGGCTGAAATGCATTATCATTCCACTTTCACAAAAATCTTGGCAATAAAGAATGGAATAGTTCCATCTCATCGGCCATCACTTCCTAGTAGAATTGGACATGGTATCTTTTCCCTAGATGATCAAGTTCAAATAGAAGTAGATTCCACATTCTCAATTGCTTTGATGGGTTGAATGGATTTCAAAATACAATTTTGAAACCAAACACATTACTGGGAAAAAGAACGTACTTGCTAACTTCTTGTCAATACCAAATGCACCAGCATAAATCAACATGTACATCATGAGGCATGATTTCCATACTTTTCATCACAATGAAAAGTGTAAGATCGAAAGAATTCGAGATTGACCAAGATGGTAATACCCCTAGGAGATTGATGAACAAATCTAGAATGATAGCCTCATTGAAAAAAAAAAAAAAAAAAAAAAACCTTATGTGGCAATGTCACACAGATCTATTTAGACTCCATGGAGGTTCAATTCTTTATTGTTTTGGATTAAATCACAGTTATTTGTTCATATACCCTATAATCTAGAAGGAAGATGACTTCCCTAATCAATTTCGATAGTTATTATGGTACTTAACTACTAAGTACTTAATAGCTATTGAAATTCTAACCAAAATGTTTCTTGCCAATCTAACAAGGATATTCAGGCTTGAACAAAACACTGAAAAAGAAAGTGACAAAAACCTCTTAGCTTTCCTCAATTGTTTTTATCATCGCACTTACTAGAAGCATCTTTTACAGTAAGAATTGAGAATTGTTCGACCAGACCCAGAGATCCACAACGTTCTATACTTCCAATGACTATGAGCCTTTGTAAAAAATAATGGCATCATCACCAGTGCCCCACAAAGTGTATGAACCACATCCTATAAACCTCAGCCACACCTTAAGAAAGCTTGGATTTACAAATCTTTTTAAGGACCTGTTGGTTGCTGTGAACACCAATATCGAGAACTCCAAAGAGTTTTGTGCTAAGAAAACAAAACAATTCCTGAAAATGTATAGAATTATAATGTACCTACTACATAGGATCATTATAGCCTTACACTAAAAGCCGAAGAAGCACTTGAAGAATTTAGACATGCTGCAAGGACAACTCCATCATCACATGAGCAAGAAATGACAGATACATATGACCTTATACAATCATCCCAAGACCCCTATGCACAATGGGGGGTCATTGATCCTCTCTCATGACCCCTATGATCAAGGACATTTATCCTTATCTCTAGGGATAAACACATTTTACTATGCTCAACCATCCAATTGGTCTTAGCCAAATATGTTTGCCGATACTACAGGGTTCTTTAGGAATCATGAAGAAGCATTTTCATCAAACGAGGCAAATATGTGGAATACTTGAACTTCCTATGAATATCCACTTGTAGGACTTGAGCAAAAATACGAAGAGCATCTTTTGGTAGAAATGTATAATTATGATGATTTGGACTACGACTACAATGCCCATGACGAAAGAGATCGACAACTGTAATAGATCATTGTAACAAGTTGCTGTAGTAGTAGGCTAGGGAAATCACTGTTCATATTGCCGAAAATAATTCCTAGTCGAATTTTCCGGAGCCTCTATTTGTTTTAGGACCCGTGAGCTTGGTCCTTGTTTGTTTGTTATCTCCTAATGTCTATAAAAGGCAAGGATGATGTAATATGTCGGGTGGAGTTCCTTGAAGTAAAATAAGTGTTTTGTTTAACTCTCAATATTTTTCTAAAACACTTATTCTTCTCCAACTTGGTAGGATCCTCTAAGAAATGCAGCTCGGATAATTAGAAATGTTACCATCTTAGCATCTCTGAATGTCTCTAGGCTTTGAACTAAAAGTTAGAGTGGTTTTCTGCCAAAAGGCTATCCCTAAAGGGCTTAAACGAGAGGTTCGCCCATAGTGGGAAGACATACCAGTAGGAAACCGACTTCGTCTTCCCTAGTTCTAAGCTTAAGTCCATTCAATTGCACACTCTCCACATGATAATAGTTATGAAAATATATTTTAATCATCATCAATTTATCACATTTGGGCATATAAACCACTAGGATCAGTCAATCCTCTACCACACCACAATGTATTCTCTATAAGCTAATACACAATCACCTTCTTTGGGAGTATGATTATACATTACACAATCACCACCTTTGGGAGTATGATTACGCATTAAACCAAGAGACATCCCAATCATTATACGAGATCAAAATTTCTCAAACCCAATCGAGTATGCCACTTTGGCAATTACTATTCAATTGAATCCCTGAAATCTCTCATACTAGGGATATAAATTTTACTTTTCACATATACCATATACATGTGATTTTAACTTTAGTGATATAGGTAATATATCACTAAAATCACATATCATACTAATTGCATTGCTTTATTCATTAATAAAACGTTAAACTTTATATATACTATCAATAAATCACACTTTTACAATATTTATGTGATAACATACTTGTAAACTAACACCTGTATTTCCAAAATCACAGAAAAATATAAGAAAAATATACTAAAAAATACACGTATTTAGGGTTCCATATGTATTTTCACATCCATAAAATCATTAAACATGTAAAATAAATGCACCATAACATAGAGAACGATCATATAAACCTGTAGCCACTAACCACATGCCAAACTGACACTCCACGTGCCCGCATGCACTGCCTGAGTGTGCGACGCGTGGAGCTCACACGCCAATGTTTTGACCCCTCAAAATCGGTCCGACCGGTAGCGGTCCAACCCGTTCTTGGCTCGATCATTCGATCCAACCATTTAGTCCAAGGTTGACTGAGTTGGGTAGGGTTGGGTCGGGCCTAGGGTCGCTGATGTCAATGTGATGTCAGCCCTTGTGCGCTTGAGTATGTAAGGGCACGTGGGGGCGCGTGGGGGCATGTGCTCGACACTAGCACGCCCTAGCGGTCCATGGCTGTGCATGGCCGCGCATGGGGGCTGTGGGGCCTCCCCGGGCAGCCCGCCACTCATGATTTTGCTTGTCTCACCGAGCCTAGTCCGAATTTACAATTAAATTTGATTTTTATTGAACAAAAAATTACAAAAATCACGAAAAATAGGGCAAAAATTCTATGCATTCAAGTTTTAGGTTATGGTTGTTTTGATACCACATGTAAGATGCAAAATGTGCGATCTCATGATCTCCATAACTAGAATAAGAGCATAGATAATCAAGTAGAAATATTAATGCACTTGTTTTGTAATCCATCATTCTTGATGCGGAAGCAGAAAAGCGATAATCCACGCATAACTCCTTCTCTATTACCTTCTGTATCATTAGCTCAATGAGATGACTCCCTCACCATTTTGCACTAGGTAAACGCTCATTTTGTGAGGATACTAGTGAGAATTATGGTTAGAAGATAGACTTGAGCACTATTTATAAAGTATTCAACCATACCCTTTCATTATGGGCCAAGCTTAACTTGGCCCACACTAGCTAGCTTCATATTATACTAATTAAGAAATCTTCTATCTCACTTTAGACCAACTAATTCCATAAAACGGTAAATTACAATATTAATTAATGTAACTCACATCAGGAAAACTCTTACAGCGACATCATTCTTTTTCAAGTTTATAGAGTGCAAACTCCATTTCCAAAATATGAAAGGAAAAATAGAGGGTATCTATTAAAACACAAACAAACAAAAAAAAAAAAGGATAGAGAGAGAGAGAGAAAATACTTGTAAGAATTCAAAGTTGTATAACATATGTAGTCTGGTCTCACGCCTGTTACCTTAGATAATATTAAAAAGAAAAAGGAGATTGTAAAGTCTAGATGTGATGTGAAGTGCAATGATTCATAGTCTAGAAACATGGCGGAACATGCTAATGCTAGCTATTGTGTATAATGTATAATCGAATTTTATTTGTTTATCAGGTACACTGATAACATGAATATGTAAATGGGTTAACATATTGTATCATATCAATAGTTGGCAAATGACATACTTAATAAGCATGTTGGTCAGGTTCTGAAGTGGACCCTTTTATTAGGTGTCTTGTGTTTGTGTTAAGGCTTTTCGATAAGGTTAATTAAACTTGGGTCATTGTCCTGATTTGATGCGACATGAATTACTAACCCTACAAGCCACATGTGCGTGCATGACAAGTTATTGATCATGTGATTCTTGAATGTAGACCGAGAGGTTACATGTCTTTCACGATGTCAGCAAGCAAGTCTCGAATGGAATTTCGACCATCTTATTTTGGATATTTGCTACCTCAAATAAAGAGACTTGCTGATTGATGACACGTTAGCAATGCTTTGAACTAATCTCAAGTTTAAAACGTGTTGTTTTATCCAGATTTCATGGATGTTATTCTATCACATGGAGTTTAGTATTTCTACGTGACACGATTGGCGACACAATCGACGCTGATGTGAATAATTTTTTTCAATTTTCTTTTTCAATTTTTTTAAAATTATTTCTCTATCTTTTCTTTCCATTTCAATTTTTTTTAACCATGGTCAGAGAGGGTCGTGAAGCCCTCCCTAGCCACTGGTTGAATCTGGGTGAGGCCATCATGGCCGTGGATGAAGGCAGCCTCACCATGACCTTATCGACCACGAGCAAGGCCAACCTTGCCATCATGGCCTCGTCGGCAATGGGCGATGCCACCTTGCCCAAATCTGAGCAAGATCAGAGGAGGGTCACAACCTTAGCTAGTGGTAGGAGAGGGCTTTACGAGCCGTGTCACACTTCAATGATCTTCACTAACTATGGTGACAAATAAAATAAAATAAAATATCTAAATACAAATTTAAAAAAAATTAAAAAATATAAAATTTATTCATATT
Source organism: Eucalyptus grandis (assembly GCF_016545825.1). Lineage (NCBI taxonomy): Eukaryota > Viridiplantae > Streptophyta > Magnoliopsida > Myrtales > Myrtaceae > Eucalyptus > Eucalyptus grandis. The sequence continues at coordinate 28,431,365 of NC_052615.1, read as the reverse complement.
AGTATTGGCCGTGTCATGTAAGATGGTCAATATTCATTTTAGCAGTTTCTAGTCAAAATTAATTGGAAGTACTACAGTGTCAAATTGTCAAAAGATTTAAAACTAAATCGACCAAATTGTTATAATTATGATTGAATTATCAAGAGTGTAATAGGTTTAGGAAATTTTTCTAATTCCTCCAACACCCAATGCATTGTACATTTAGAAGAACCCAAAAAAGCATGAAGAATATTATTTATAAAGAGAAAAAGTACTGAATTATAGCATAAGATTTCTAGCCTGATCAAATTCCTGAATTCAAAATCTTGAGTTCATCAAAATGTAAACTCTCACGCTTTACTCAATTTCTTAATCGGTCTAATAGATAGGTTAGTAGTGACTCTAGGGTAATAAGGCTTCAAATGAATGGAAAACTAAGCTGCAATCTATCAAATTTGGGAGAGTCCATGCAAAGTGGGAGTGCCACCTCGAAAGAGGATTATCCGTGCTGCCTTAGCAATTTAACCTCCTCGGCGTCATCTTAGAGGATCATGATAACTTTGAAATTGGCTTCTCAATCGATTGACAACACAAAAGAACCGGAATATTTTGAACTAAGGTTGCTTCAGAAAAGTAGAATACATTCCACATTCAGCTTTTCATAATTTCCCTTCATCTTTGACTCCAAGTCTAACCCAACGGGGTTTATTATCACTTAATAATCTCTTCATGATGAATAAAATTCGATCAAATTGGGGGTTACTTGTAAACAAAAATAAAAAGAAGAAATACATTATTGGTGTTGTTTACTCTTACGGGAGTATACACAAAAAAGAAAAAAGAAAAAAAAAGAAATAGTAAAAATCGACGACTCGGACAGGTTTACTAATGCTCGAGCCCGCCCCCTTCTTCTTCTCCAAAAAACAATCGCTTCCTTTTCCATTTCTGCAAATCTTTAGTGACTCAAGGTTGACAAAAGGAAGAGATCAGTACCTGCGCGAACGAGACACCTTCATCTCCACTCTCCTCAAGGACTTCAGTCAACGTATTGCATCCCGCACGTTACCGTGTGTGCGATGAATCGACGATGCATAATTGTCGGAAGCCTTTGTGGGAGAGTGAGGTGAAGACACGCCTCGGCTCTTGTGCACGGACGATTCGATGACAGATAAACCAAGAAGCTACGAATCCAATCAAAAACTGAAATTAGCAAGGGCACGGTTTGTTCGCACTCCCCCAAGTTCTTCTAGCCATTTCGAACACACCTCACTTCTAGCGTTGATCAATAATAGGCCAGAAGCCCTTGAGGGAGCAGGAGCAACCCATGCCTTGTAAAAATTTTCTACCCATGACTCATGAGCCCCTCTTTTCACTCATGCTCGTCTTGCCCCATGCTTGCTCTAAAAGCCCTCTTTCTTTATATAGGCGAAAATTTGGGTGCCTAAAAAGGTATGCGCCATTTGGTAGGGACCCCATATACATTATCTTCAAGAAAAGATTGGTTCTTGATTTTCTCTAGTGTTTGTGATTCTTGTGTGATCTTGTCCCACTATCGAAGTTGCACAAGATCTCCAATTGCATTAACTTTACATCCATGTGAACCGAAATCTATCAAAGTTGGCCTTTTGTGCACAATTTCGATTCTGAGAGTACGATAAAGAGATCTAAGTCGATTCCTCTCCTATTTCTTACTTTGTTTCAAGTTCATAAAAAAAAAAAAAAAAAAAAAAAATCGGAATGCCGATGCTCTCTCTCTCAATCATGTTATCATGCTTATTCCTATTGATGGGCCGCTTGGTGTGGTTTATATCCACGTTATTAATCACGCGTTCCCTTCATTACACGACAATGCAGTCAATTTCTTTTTCTAACTTCATAATCGTCTAGCTTAGATTAGACTTTTTTGGGGAAAATAACCCAAAAAAGTCCTAAACCTATTTGTAATTATGCCAATTTAGTTTTAAATCTGGCCAAAGTTGGCTAGTTGGCTCCGACATGGCCACCGATGATAATTCTTTAATAATATTCTATATTTTTGAATTATTTTAAATCTTTTTATTTCCCCCTCCCTCCCCCCCCCTCTCTCTCTTCTTCTTCCTTTGGTTCCAGGCAACCAGCCAAAGGGGAGGGCCGGTCGATAGTTGGACCGAGATAGCCGGGCAAGCTTGCCTTGCCATCGTTGGGTGTGGCGAGGTGAGCCCCCACCGGATCTAGTGAGGGCTCACCTTGTTAGTTGGCTGGCTCACCTTGTGGTTGCTAGGCGAGAATGAGCTTGCCCAGCCACCGGTGAGGCGAACCCTCGCTTGACGATGACGAGGTGAGCTTGCCCGGCCACCTCAATTTAGTGACCGGCCAACCCTCCCCTCTGGTCGATTGTTGGAACCAAAGGAAGAAGGAGGAAGGAGGAAGGAAGAGGGAGGAGAAAAAGAAAGAAATATAAAAAAAAATTAATAAAAAAATTTGAAAAGTAAATTATTATTAAAAAATTATCAACAACGCTAGTCGATAGCCACATCAATGCTATCCGACCAATTTTGATCGGATGGATTAAATTGACATAATTACAAAAGGTTTAAAATTTAATTGGTCAAAAAAAAGTTTATGACTAAATTTGGCTAGATTTTTTTTTTTTTTTGGTGATTTTTCCCTCACTTTATGAGTGGCAAAACTGGAGTCGAATTGTTTCTTCATGGTTTTCGGTGGGCTGGTTGAGGGTGGGTCTGTGATAAGAGATGTCGAATGATTCAACAGCTGTAACTAGTTGAGAACAACTTTGCAGCAGCATTCCAACATGCAAGAAGTCAAGCTAGATAACAAAATTCCTTTGCACATATGCGAATCCAAGCCTATCCGATCTTTGTTCTAGCCACACGAGACTGGTTTTCCACGAACTAAAGTTGGTCTTCTAAAATATGAAAAATAATGTCGTGGTGCGTCAAGATTCTACGAAATTATTAGTAGAAGGGAGTAAATATCCATTAAGGTAATTATATATACACCGGTCATTTCGATCTTGGTATCCTAAATCAAAGTACTCATCCATTTTCTCTCGATATGAACAGTCTCAGTTCCTGGGGAAAACCTGTGAGTCGCGATCATTGATATGCTCGTATGACCTTTCTTTTTCGATATTTTAATTGCAAATGGTTGTTGGAGTTTAGAGTGTAATGTGGGAGGAAAATCAACAGTCAATGGAGTAAACCAAAGTTAAATTTTCCGGCTGCCCCTTGAAGACCTTGAGAAGCCAATGAAGCTATTCTAACATCTAATTATTCTTGCCTCTTTTGAGCATGTCTTACCCTTTTCGGATAACACGCGAATAAATCAATCCAAAAGCGTATCCCACTCTGACATTCCCCCATATCCTTACTTTCATGTTATCTTAGACAGGTGCGACCCAGTTGCTCCACAGATTACACTTTTCGTTTCTTTCGGTGAACTTTCTTGGTGCAGAAAATCACATATGTCAACCAAGGCCGTCGCCATTGAAAAAGTAAGGCTGCGTATTGCCTCAACTGGCCTCCATGGTCTGTGAGAGGAGATGCAGCAGCACTCGGACAATTTGAGTTACAAAGATAAGTGAAAATTATGAGAGACTACGGCCTTTTGGAATGAGGCTACGATATATTTATCGAATTATCTGAACTGAAATTGGGCGCAAAAGGCTTATTTCCAAGGATGGGATTAAAAAAAAAAAAAAGAGTCTAGATGAACTTTGGATTGCATACATGATGAGTTAACTTAGGAGATATTGTGCGATTTTGGTAGTGGGACAAAATCCCACAAAACACTAGAGCGAATCAAGAACCAATCTTTTCTCGAAGATCATTCATATGGGGTCCCTACCAAATGGTACATTCCCTTTTCAGGTACTCAAGAATTGCCCCCGTGCGAAGGCCCTTGAGAGCAAGCATGGGACAAGATAAAAAGCGGGAGTGAAAAGAGGGGGATCGTGACTCATGAGTTTCAACTTTTTACAAGGCATTGGTTGCTCTCTCTCCCTCAAGGGCTTCTGGCCTATTTGATCAAAATGGCTAGAAGAACTTGGGGAATACGACCAAACTGTGCCCTTGCTGATATCAGTTTCAGGTTACATAGGGTCCAGTCGGATCCGCTGCCTCTTCGTTTGTGCGTATCGTTGGATCGTTCGCACGGAAGAGCCGAGGCGTGTTTTCACCTCTCCCTCAATGGCTTCCAACAATGATGCGTCGTCGCGCGAATACGTTGCCTGGGGTCCTTGAGGAGAGTGGAGATGAGGGCGTCTTGCTCATGCAGATTCCGTTTTGTGACAGCATATGCGTCGTTTCTATTTGTGAACCTTGAGTCATCGAAGTTTGACAAGGAAAAAGGGGGCATTTAAGTTCTCTCGTCACTTGACTCGAGCATTAGCAAGCCTGTCCATTCTCCCATGGAGCACTCTTCTTTCACAAACTATCTTAAATGAAGCTTTGAAGGAACGGTAGGTTATTCTCATACTTTGAAACACCACATGAGCTATGCCAGTTACTTGAAATCCAAGATTTTCCTTAACATTTATAAATCGGGCTTTAAGTCGGAGCAGTAACAACTTATAATTCTCCGTAACTCTCTTGTATGATTGTTGGGTCTAGACTTATTGGCAAGTCGGGTTTTGATATTGATATTAGATGACCTTGGACCTTTCTCGTTCTAAAAGTTAGTTCAAAGAGTGAGAATTTCCCACTCTTATAAGCCGATCACTAGTCCTTTTTATGACTAATATGGGACGATATTAACAATTTTGAGAGTTCAAAGAATGAAAAACATCGTTCTCAACTAGGCACAATATGACAGGCAAAGTAAGCTTTTTGGACCCGTAATATGGCCTCTGAAATTCTTCTTGAATCAAAAGCTAGGACCTGCCCAAAAAGTCCTTAATAGCTGTGTTAATATCACTATTATATAATTATTAATGCATTTGCAAAGGGCCAATAAGCAATAAAAGGTTCTCACGTTTTCACCTCTTTTCAATTTTAACCACACTTTTTTAGATTATCTCGACCTTTCGAAATCATATCAAATCTATTCCAAGATTAAACTCTCTAGAAAATTGTCTTTTAGTTATCCTGTTGCCCTCCTCTACCTCTAGTATTTGCAGATTTGCAATCAAAACTCTTATCTTAGAAGAACCTAATTTTTTTATAAAAGAAATTACAAATTCTTATGGAAAAATAAAATTGGATGATATGAAGCCAAATGAATACTCTCCATTCAATTATACATCTACTAAATTGTCTCCCATAAACATTTTCCTTTAAATATTAAAAACTAGATAAACATTCCTTCTTAGTTCTTAGGACTATCTTATAACCACTTAGAATAAAAACGCGTGAGGAGAAAATGCTACAAATAATAATAACAATAATAAGAGGGAGGCAAATATGAAATTTTAAGAAGAAATTAAAGGTTCTATATGTTTTCGTAGAAAATGAATAATTTAAAAATATATTTTTAAAATAATCGCTTATATTATTTAAAATATTATTCATTAAAAATATTTTCATTATTGATAACAATTTATGTTTAAACTTATTCATGGATTAAAGAAATATTTTTTATTCATTGACTTTTGTAAATGATACAAACAATTATTTTTAGAAAATTATTTTTCAAATCATTTATTTTTCGCAAAATAACCGCACCCTAACTTAATATTCCCACCATCTCATGGTAGTAAAAGACTTAGAATGGATTGAAAATAAATTTGAAATGTCAAGATACTTTCTCGAAACAATTGAAAGTTTAGTATGATACAATTGAATTTCCTTTAAAAGGTTGAGATTTATTCATTTGCTTCACTATTAAAATATTATCATCGTTTATTGAAAATTTACCACCAAAAAAAAAAAACAAAAAATCATGATTCCCAGTTCCCCATGCCTATTTCCCGCCCATGATCTGGCGCGAAAACACGTGGCAGAAAACTGTGAACTGTCGTCTCCTCGTTTTGCAGCGGGCGTGGAGAGAGAAGTCGACTTCCCAGTTCCAGTTGCTCGTCTTCCTCGTGATTTCGACAATGGCTTCTTCTTCACCTCCTCCTACGAAGCGCCGTCGCGAGACCGGCCCCTCGCCGCCGCCGCCGCCGCCGCCGCCGCCGCCGCCAGCAGCGATCGAGAGATCCTCCCCTGTGGTGGTCCTCGCTCACGGTGCTGGTGCACCTTCTTCCTCCGATTGGATGGTTAGGTATCTCTCTCTCTCTCTCTCTCTCTCTCTCTGGTATTTTCGTCGATTTTGAGCGATTGTTGGTCGTGATTGTCAAATTGGTTCGCGATTGTAAGTTTGTCATCGGAAAACTCACTCGCGTAGTGTACTAGGTCATTTACTCGCGGGAGTCGAATCCGCGGAGGCGATAGTTTTACTGTTCTGCGGAAGAAAATGATTTGGATATTGAATCCTCAATTCGTGCAGATGGAAGGAGATGTTGGGCAAGGCACTGCATGCGGTCGAAGTTATCACCTTTGACTACCCCTGTATGTAAAGCTGACTCTTTTTATAGATTTTATCTTTCCTTTGTAATTTCCCTATTTGCTCTGCTAACGATCTGATGCAGTTTTCTTCTTTTTTACTTCAACGTTAAAAATGGTATAGGTGTTTAAATTATATGTACTGTCTACACGACCGGGTCGATAGTTAGACATTTTTCGACGTTTTGGCCGAAAATAACTACTTAGTCCGCGCGTGTTTCTTTGAGTCACCCTGCTTGTGGAATTCAAATGTTTGTTCGTAAAAATGAATATCAATAAAAATCTCTTTTGGCTGTTGTTCACATTTCTTTGCTGTAAGTGGCTTGTTTCTGCTGGGTCGAAGTCTCGCGGCTTGTCATTATGGTCGTTTTACTATGTCGCTATTTAGCTGCTTTCTTCATAGATTGACAATGGATCTTAAATGTGGCAGATATATCTGGTGGGAAACGAAGAGCTCCTCCCAAGGCCGAAAAATTGGTTGAGTTCCACTTAGACGTTGTCAGAAAGGCTGCTGCTAAGTATCCTGGCCATCCATTGATTTTAGCTGGGAAATCTATGGGTTCAAGGTGACACTAACTTTCTCACTGAACAGAGACTTGCTACAAAAATTTTGGTGTGCTATTTTGTCATGCATCCCAAACTGGTTTCCAGCATGCATATGTGGGAGGCTGCCACCGTTGCTTCTGTCCTCTTACCACGTCTGTAATTCTAGTTAGCATTTGCCTCAGGAAAGACAACTCTGAGGAATCGTTTCATTGATGTATACACATTAGTACAGCTGGTGAAGCATGAAATTTAGTTTTACTTCCTGAGATTTTGCGATAAATCTTCTCATTGCATCTCTGCTACCATCAGCTAGTAGATTATGCAACATATTTATTTGGACATAATGGTATCAGATTTGTATTGCTGCTATCTAAAATTTCGGTCTATGGTTATACAATTTCCATTTGTAGGGTCAGCTGCATGGTTGCTAATGAGGAAGGTGTTTGTCCATCTGCAATAGTTTGCTTGGGATATCCTCTAAAGGTCCTTCTTCTATTTGATCTCACTTGATGGTGAGCTTTATATTACACTGCGACAGATTGCTTTCTAAGGTGTCCTGTTCATTTTGTCTACTCAAGTTTGATTTCTTAGAATCTTCTCCTCTATACTAAGACAGTATTGTAGCAATAGAAGCTTGTTAAATCATCATTTTAAACAATACCTCTTGGCCGAACTCTTGCATCTACATGAAGTAGTGGTTCACTGCTTCAATTTTATGATTCCCTCCAAAAGTGGTGAAGAGAATTTTTACCTTTCTTAGATGAGTCTGAAGCATCAGTAGCATTATTGTTTTTATCTATAGTACGTACTATAACTTTTGCAGTCTCTGCTGAAAGGTATACTGGAGACAAGAGCTTAAGAAAACTAATGAATTGACAACTTCAAAATCAGATGATGTGTAGATCTTCATTCTGTTGGGCAAAAAATTGACAAGAAGGGAATTAACTACTTCCACAGCAGTTCCTGCTGCACTTGATTTTTTTTTTCAAGGAGTAAGAGCGATTGTCATTCTTGAGACCAAAACCTTTAGTTCAGTCCTTACCTCCCCCTACATTAGTTGTCTAGGTAGAGAGAAGAAAGTTATTTCTTCAGCTTGTTGAGATTCTAGTTTCAATCTGTGGCCCAAATCAGTGCAGCGACAACAAAATTGAGAAAACATGTAGCATCAACTAGTTTAAACGAAGGTCACTCTCGCCATCATAGGCCTGATCTATTTTACAGTAAGGTAGCATGCAATGACTAGGTATATCTATGACAAGATCCAGTAATGAAGTCTGTTTTCTGTTTGTGAAAGTCTGCAAAGTTTTATTCTTGAACTATCAAAGGTTGCTTTTGTAATCTGCCAAGCTTGGCACAATTCTCTAATTTTGCTTATCATGAGCTTATCTGACTGAGAAACTCGTGATGTGGATGTTGATGAAATGTTTCAGGGCATAAATGGAGCTATTAGAGATGAGACTCTCCTGCAGCTTTCAGTTCCTGTAATGTTTGTGCAGGTAATGCTTTCTAAGATAAATTATGCTGAGGCAGACTCTTCACGAGAGTTGCCAAAAATTGGATAAAGGGATACTGCTACGAGCTTAATGGTTTATTTTGGTCTTGAAGTGGTATTTAGTCTTTGGCTTTGCTTGTTTTGATTTTTCTTTTTCTCTCCTTTATGCTCTTGTCTTTAACTGGCAAAGCTGTAATTGCAATTGGGAGAAAAAAACTTGAATTCTGTTTGATCCAAGTGCATTAGATCTTGGATTATAAATTCACTTGTGCATTGAACTAGACTTGATGTCTTCCCTTATCATGTTCTCCCATCCTAATATTTTAGGAGGTTGCCTATAATAATGTTCCTGTTTTGATTATGGTGTGGCCATAATCTTCTGTATGTGTATTTTGGTTTTGAAAGAAGTCCCTGCCAGTTTTTCACTCTTCACATCTAATCATGGTGTCTTTTCTTGAAAAGGGTAGCAAAGATGGCCTTTGTCCCCTGGAAAAGTTGGAGGCTGTCCGTGAGAAGATGATATCCACTACTAGGTTGTATGTAATTGATGGTGGTGATCACTCATTTAAGATTGCAAAGAAACTTTTGCAAAGCTCAGGGATGACCCAAGATGAAGCTGAAGATCTTGCTGTCCAAGACATTGCCAAATTTGTTTCCAATGTGATTAATGAAAGATGAAACCTCATGTCATAAAAGTTCTACATGCTAGTGATTTGAAGGTTGCACTTTCTTGCCTTGCCTCGCAAATTTCGTCTCTTATTCGTATCTCTAGTATTTCAGATTTTTATCATGGCAACTACCTAATCTGCGCTATGATTGTTTGTTGACGATGGAACATTGCAGCCTGCTTGATTTATCTCTACCATTTTTCCCTAAAATAGAATCAATTCTTTCCTCAAGTTCAAGTCTTCTTGATAGGTTGATCCATAGCTATGTGGGGGTACATGCTGAGAGAGAGAGAGAGAGAGAGAGAGAGAGCTTTTTTTTTTTTTTTTGGGTTGGGGGGTTGGAGAAAGATCTGTACTTCATACATTACATATATGATGATTGTATATCAGAAGTTATTCTTACATTGCAAAGTCCTCATCCTTGTAGCCAATAATGGAGACTCACATTTATTTAGTTTTTAACATACTTTCTGATAGTGAGGCGAAGTTTATTCCCTTGCTTTGCCTTCTGCTTTTCAGTGCTGCAGACATAAGAACATAGAAAATAAACAGTTATGTTGAATTGAAGAAATTTAAGTTAGCTCTTGATAAACACGTCATTCTTTCATTTTAAAGTAAGTAAGCTAAAGAAGTGTGCTTAAACATGGTTTATTGCTAGTTACTGGTGAACATAATCTAGTATATGTAATCAAATCTGTAGTGTTAATTGTGTCAAGTCATGAATTTTATCATAAGCAATTTATCTGGCAGTTGGGAAAGGAGATCATGAATGCCTGCTTAGAGAAGTTGATGATGCATATGATCATTTCATTGGACTTGCCTTTTCACAACAGGCATCATTGTCACTCTCACTGTCACTGCTGCTGCTGCTATCATCACTTCTGCCATCCCGATTCTTTTTCTTGAAAAGGCTCTTCACTTTGTTCGTCTTCTCAGCAATCTTTTCTTTCAGGGACATTTCTTTCTTCCCATGGCAATCTACATTGTGGGTATTGCCACTGCTGTGAGTCTGCGCTTTAGGAATAGCATATGATTGGCCACTGCACTGGGTCTGGCATGCCACCACAGTGTAGCCAGCCTCTTGTCCGTGGTGACCTTCGAGATGTTTATATTCGCTGCACGATTTAAATTCCTGATGAGTCATCTCAGTTGTTTGCTGGCCAGGCATGTGCTCATAGCTTTTCTGTTTGCAGGATTGTTCAGCGGTTTTTTGCAACTGGCAGGAGGCCATGGTGAAGGGTTAAGCTTGTTCTTCGGAGTTTGCTGGGTTTCTCTTGTACTCGCTCAATTTTGATCGGTGCCATGAAACGATTATATAGCCATGGACTGTGCAGTAGAGTGAATGAGATTCCTTCACCTTTTCTGATGACACTACACAATTATTCACCAAGTTGGGATGGAGAGAACTTATTCTGTTAAAAGATGCAATCGAACATTCCTTCTCCTTTTCATCTGAAAGGCATCCCACCCATACTGATTCCAGCCTTGTTTTTCTACATAAGGTGAGTGACTACGAACGTGATACCTCCTCTGTTCTTTCTCCATACTAGAATACTAGATTTTCTTGAGTGGGGGATAAATTCTATAAGAATGCAACCACACTCTGCTACGTTGAGATTCTTTGAAAGGCCTTGAAGGCAATATGTAGGTGTATATTTTGTTGAAAGAAGGGTAGAATATGGTCGTACTCGGACATACTTTTGTCTATTTAAACCGGCATCTAGTTATCGGCCAACAAAAAGAAAACCCGGCATCTAGTCGGAGTGCTTTACGCGATCGCGACTTCTATGGTGATGAGTTGTTAAGAATACGTGGACCCGAGTGTCTACAGATGGTGAAAAAGGAACCCCAAATTGAAGAAAGTATTGAGAGTTTCTGATGCTTTAGGTAAAGTATCTGATAACCTCTAGCTAGCCGAGATTCGACTGATATGTGAACGTTGCAGCCCATATTAAAGTGACTTCGAAAGAGAATGACCACCGAAAACAGTTCGCCTTTTGCCTATATCTTATCGCAAGGATGATCAATTTTACATTTCAGACACGTCACAACAATGTGGCGCTATCTAAACGACTGAGAAAGGTATCGTGCACAACATTGTTGTTATTGTATAGCTAAATGATCGAGAAAGGTATCGCGCGCTCTTTGTCCGCTATCACTCAAAGTAGTGGCTGCTCTTGCATGTAAGCCACCTTTTACATGGTATACAAGATACTTTTGCATTTTTCTTTCTTCAAGATTGCTTTATATTTTCTCTAAAATTTAATTTTTAGTGGATTTTTTAAATATAAAATAGGGTGGTTTTAGGGTCCGAATGATTCAAAAGGCATTTTCCTCAAATGATCGCTTTAAATAATTAGTTCATGAAATTTTTTTTTATTGTGGATAACAACTTATGTTCAAATAATTTCTTGAATGATGGAAAAAAATTACATTAATTTATTTTTTTAGCAATATAGGTGATCATTTTTTGAAAAAGTTCTCTAAATTATTAATTTTCAACGAAACAAATTTAATAGTATTAGTTAGAATTTTCTACTTATCAAGATGTGAAGTTTGACGTAGCGCTTTGACAAACCTAAGTAGTTGTAGAGTAGATTGAAAGATGATGTAATTTGAGGGTTATGAACCTTCAATTGGAGTGCCTCATATTTCATGCCACGTGGAGCGGTGAACCATTGATTGAAACAAGATAAGTCGTGGATCAGAGGAGGGCTTTTTGGTGGAAAATATGAAATCTTGATAGACTAGTTTTTGTGGATCTTTCTTAAAAGAGAATTCATAAATTTCAACATGAGTCAGTATTCAGGGAGATACAGTATGCTCCCCACGATATTAAAACCCTTTCCAAAATTTGTTGCAGTGATCTCTCAAGGCTAGCAGTATATTTTTAATTCTCATTACACATAGCCAACATGCATAATGAGCTTCGACCAAAAAAAAAAAAATGAAAAACATGCATAATGATCAAGCAATGATGATGCCTTATATTTCTTGGTCTAGTACCTTTTTGCCTTTTCCTTTTTCTTTTTGGTTTGATTAAACGGGGATGGTGGTAACAAGAATACCTAATATTTACTTAGGGTGTGTTGGTAACGTTTCTGTTTTTGGAAATAATTGTATTTTAAAAATATTATTTTTATTTTTGTTTTCGGGAATAATTTCTGAACATTTGAACACATTTAGTTACTACACAAATTTCTGATCCTGAAAAAAAATATGTTTGGTATGACCTCATATATATTTGTGACTTATAAATTCTTTTAATTTATTAATAATTTTATTACAATTTTCTTTTTCTTTTCTTTATTTTTCTTCTCCTTTCTCCAATCGATTGCCAATTAGCCATCGGCCGAACAAGGGCTAGTGAGGTTGCTGGCTTGGGGGAGCCTCGTCAATGGCCAATGAGCTCGGGGCAACCATGTCAGAGGCCGGCGAGGTTCTGATGCCAAGGCTGGTGGCTGGCTAGGGGAAGAATAGAAGAAGAGAAAGAGAAACAAAAAAAAAGGAAAAAAGCTTGATTTTTGTTTCTGGAGTTGTTCCCAAAAACAAAGAGTAATTTCTTTTTCTTTTTTGTGTTTATATTCTAAATCTGTTCGTGGGAACAAAAAACTTACGAAATGTGTTTATGTTTTATTTCTACTCTTGAAAAAAAGAAGTAAAAATAGAAACACATATTCCTGGGGTATCACCAAACCCAGCCTTAATGTAATGCCTTAGTCATCTCTATTAACTTAGTACACTGCACTTCAATCGCTCGTGCTCAAAAGTTGCCCTGAGAATCGAGGTCATGCACCAGAAACGACAAAATTAAGGCTACAAGTGGGGTTAAGGGCGATGGGCAGTTCGATATTCACTTTTTGAGGTGGAAAAATCTGAGAAAGTGAAAGCTTCAGAAACTAATAGTTGCTAGCTTCCACATCCCTTTTGGTTAGCCATTCTCCTCAAATGTTAAAACCTAAGTTCGTTCTTTTTATTTAGTGAGGCCAAAGTTTCTGATCTCTTAATGAGGTGAGATGGTTGGGTTGGGCATTTGCCTTGGTTTAAGCTGATCGAACTCTTTTTGGGCAAGTGAACTGGTAACAGTTTAAGAGGCCCTAAAAGTATTCTTGCCCATCCTTGAAACGACCGTTGTCCAACCTTACTTCCTAGGTTTGTCGCTTATTCAAGTACTTCTTTCATCATTGAGGACAAATCTGAGTTAAAAAAATATCTGTCTAGATAAGGAACTATTATTCCGTCCAGTGACTTCAACGTACGGCTTCTGGGGTGGTTCATCAAGCGGATGAACTTCAGCTTTTTTCTTTCTATTTTCTTTATGTCATGCAGGCTTCTGCAGAATCCTACAGTGTGTGATATTTAGGAGACGCGACCTTTAGAAGGTGATGTTAGGGCGATGAAGAAATTCTTTCAGCTAAAAGAAGGCGTGTGAACAAATGCATGTTCTAGTCTACTTTACCCCAGTTGCTGGATGTGGTTTAAGATCATGATCATGCAATTGAGTGCATCAACGATGTGATATCTGCTATATCTCTCTTTCTTGCTCTAATGCGACTAGTAGGAGGCTCCAGGTAAATTACTCTGTTAGATGGATATGTGAATCCATCTGAACGATGTTGATGCATTCAACTGAAGCTACATAAAAATGCTTCCTGGTGTCAATCAAATGGGTTTAATTTGTCAGCATCCCTCACAATTTGTTTGCCAATTTCTTTATCAGTGGTGCTTTTAGTTATACAATGTCAATTACAGCTCAATAATTGTTTGAACGAGATCGCTTTTTTTACCTAATTAAATTAAGGATCAAGTGACATGAAGCAAAGGAAGAAAGAGAGATTTCAGAGGCAAATTTTTATTAGCATTCTTAGTACAAGACACCATATAGGTGTAAGATTTGTATCAAGGCACTATAACAAGTTGTGGCACGTTATCAACCATATTTATTTAGGATAGGATGACAGGGGACTTTCTTCTGATCCGGTGTCTGACAGCTGCTTCCCTTAAGCCTGCAAAACACAAAAATAAGTTTTTAGAGTGGGAGCTTGATACATTTGAGTCTCAGAGAGCAATGAGGCCATATGGAGGAGAAATTTTGGCCACCTTGTTCTTGTTACAAAGAGTACGAGGGTCTCATGAACCTAGATTGATATCTTCATTAAGGCACTCGATCCTATTTGCAAGTATATACAAGATGTCGAATATATATTAGTTAACAAAAGTAAAAATACTAGCAGCTTTTCCTTTTTAAGGATATTTACCCTACAAAATTTGACATATTGGAGTCTTGTCTAGCCTTCGCTGTTTAATTTAGCATTTTTTGAGACAATATGTATAGATGTTTCCCTGTAACGAAGTTATCATTCGATTGCTTAATGGATCATACCCCTTGAGGACTGATTATAGTCATTATAACCATATTTGTTAATCCTTAAGTTATGTGAAATAGTTAGCTACCTCCCGGTTGTCTACCTTTTATATCTTCACCTTTCAGCAGTGGTCATGATCGCTCTCGCTCTCGCTGCTGCTGCTGCTGCTATCACCAGATTTGCATTCCTTGGATTTCTTCTTGAGCATGTTCTTCTCTTTCTTCTTGTGCTCCTCCTTCTTCTTGGGCTCCTCCTTCTTAGACTTCCCATGGCAAGCAGATTTCTCTTTCTTGTGGCCATGAGCTTGAGTAATGCAGTGAGTCTGGGCATGTTGGCCAAGGTAATGGCCATTGTTCTGGCCCATGCAGGGAGTCTGGGTTTTGGCCATGGCATGCTCACTGCGGTGACCATGAGCTTTAGCCATGTGGCCATGGCCCGATGGAAGGTGTTTCTCGCTCTGGCCATAGCACTGGGTCTGGCTGTGGCTCATTTTATGTTCCATGGGATGGCCGTTTTGGCTCTGTTGGTAGTAGGTTTTCTCGGCATCCTTGAAGCAGTGGACGGAGGCCATGGAAACTGAAGCAAGAGGGCGAGGGCTTTTTGTGTAGTTCTCTCAGGCTGTTTTGAGTGCTTGCTTGGCACTATGAGGCAGTCTTGAATAGCAATTTATAGGCATGGGGTTGAGTGGGGTTCTCTCGCTTCTTGTGCATTACTCTTTGATTTTGCTTTTGCAGGATGGGACAATATAGCATCTATTCTGTCTCCATTACATAAAATTCCAAACTTTATTCTCAACGGACCATTGAAAAAATTCCAATGAATACAGTGGAAAATGGTTTCCAAGTGGGCACTAGCCCGTCCTTCTCCATCTAATTGATTTATTTCTCGATGGCTAGAAATCGAAGGTGAGTCATCATCAAAACCCAATCTAGAAAGTCACACCCCGAAACCAATAAGAATGGGAAAATGACATGGCCGTCCTCCAACAACATATCATCAAAATATATGTTTAGGATTTGACACAATTCCGTAACAAAAAGACATGGAACATATTATGCATGCTATATAGTGCTTATGGTCAAGTTCTTTGTTAACCTTAAAAGAGTAAAATCTAATATATGTTTAGGATTTGACACAATCCGGTAACAAAAAGACATGGAACACATTATGCACGCTGTATAGTGCTGATGGTAAAGTTAGTCTGTAAGTGATTTCATCAATCCTATCTAAGATCAAGAATGGTCTTACATATCTTGGACTCAAATTCCCAGGCATGCTAAATCTCCTAATGCCTTTCATAGAAGAAACTTTGCAGAATCCATGATCTCCCATGCTGAATTCTACCTTGCAGTTTTTAAGATCTAAGTAACTTTTTTAATGACTTTGAGCTATTTTGAAATGTTCTTGATCCAACCTGATTTTCTCCTCACTATTGAATGAATTCTAGGTTGGTTAGGCTTTTTTCTCTAACATCATATTAATAGATAAGAGTTATGCATTTCCGACCACACAGAACTTCAAATGACGCTATCTTAATACTAGAATGATAGCTACTATCATAGGAGATCTTCGTCCCACAAATAGCCAAAGTCAATTGCGCAAGACCTCAACATATCCTCTAGCATCGAGATAATTCTCTCTGGTTGTCCATTTATCTACGGGGTGAAAGGCTGTACTAAAGTTGAGTTTAATACTCAAAGCTTTTTGTAAACTATTCCACAACTGAGATACAGATCTAGGATTCTAGGATTTTTATTAGAAACAATAGCTTGCTTGGGATATCCTCCTAAATGTTTGTCTTCTTTCCGCTCTCACTTGATGGTGAGCTTTATATTGCCCTGCAATACATTGCTTTCTAATGCGTCCTCTTCATTTGGTCTCCTTAAGCTTGATTTCTTAGAACTTTCTCCTTTACAATAAGATAGTATTATGGCAACAAAAACTTGTTAAACTATAATTTTAAACAATACCCCATTGCCGAACTCTTGCATCTTCATCAAGCATCGGTTAATTGTTTTGATTTTACGATTCCTCCGAAAGAGGTGAAAGAGAATTCTCGACCCTCCTTCGATGAGTCTGAAGCATTAGTAGCATTTATCGTCTTCCTGGATTGCACATAATATAGCTTTTGCAGTCTCTGCTGAAAAGTAAGCTGGAGACAAGAGTTTAAGAATACTAATGAATGGACAACTTTAAGATCAGATGATGCGAAGATCTTCATTCTGTTGGGCCAAAAACTAACAAGAAGGGGATTAACTATTTATTACAACAGTTCTACTGCAATTGATTTTTTTTTTCAAGGAGTAAGAGTGATCATCATTCTTAAGACCAAAACCTTCAGTTCAATCCCTACCTCCTACTCGTAGTGTCAACACCTAAATTTTTGGCTAAACATTTATTGATAAATTGTATAGAAAACTATGGGTTAATTTTAACCCTTGAAAAAAAGAAAATAGTACAATTAAATTGCATAGCATGTAAACACTAGGTGAATTTGCATAATATAAATTATTAGAACATAGTTTTTTTAAGTATTAAAAATTATTATTTTAAAAGGGGGGAAGGGCCTGGCCCCTCCTTCCCTCGCCACTTGGGCCGGGCCCTTTCACTTGCTTTACTTTTTTTCTTGACTGCCCGGCCCTTTCTTTTTGTTGTCCTTCTCGGCCCAACCCCCCTCTCCATGTTTGGGTGGTGGCAGCGCCCTATGGTGGTGAGGCAGGATAGCCTCTTGCCGTCTTAGGCCTATTTGTTAGCGTTCTTTATTTTATTTATAAACAAAATTTTCGTTTTTTTGTTCCAAGGAATAAAAAAAGAACAGAAATGCGTTTGTTTGTGTTTTTTTATTTCAAATCTATTTTTTTTTCTAGGAACACATTTGGAAACAAAACAAAGAAACAATAAAGAATGTGTTTCTTGTTTTTGGAATAATTTTTAAGAACAAATTTTCTCTCTTCTCTTTTTTTCTTCTTTTCTTTTTCTTTTTTTCTTTGGACGATCGTTGGCCTTGGCCATAGCTGGCGACCGGCCGTCGAGGGCCGACGACCTCGTTGAGCGTCACCACCCCTAGCGAGACTTGGCCTTGCCTTGGGCGGGCGAGATCCAGCGAGCTTGAGCTCGCCCGGCCACCGGCGAGGCTCGCTGGCCTAGTGATGGCCCGATGAGGGCCGAGCCTCGCCGGTGGCTGGGCGAGCTCAGGCTCGCCGGATTTGGGCGAGCCTAAGCTCGCCCCCAAGGCGAGGCCATTCCTCGCCGGCGTGGGGCAAGGGCCTGGGTGAGCTCGGGCTCGCCGAATATGGGCGAGCTTGAGCTCACCCAACCAAGGTGAGGTCGAGCCTCACCCAACCACGGTGAGGCTCATCCTTGCCGGGGGCCGACGAGCCTTGCAGCGTGAGTGCGGGCGAGGCCGCCGGCCAAAAGAAGAAAAACAAAAAAACAAAAAAGAAACAAAAAAAAAAAAGAACATAAAATTACCCAATGTGTTTCTGTTCGATTTTTATTCTCGGAACAAATTTACTTAAAGTGGTTTTTTTATTCAAAAATTATTCCCCAGGAACAAAAAACATTTTTTTTTTTTTTCATTTTTATAACATGATTTTTAAACAGAAACCTTACCGAGCGCGCCCTTAGCGCAAATGTAACCAACTTGCCCAAAAAACCAAGATCGTTGCAGGTGTTGACACAGCCACAGAGAGGACTGATGAGCGACGGTCCTGAGCTATAGAGATTGAGGGGAAAGGCAGCTGGCTTCGCCGACCATCCGGTGCCACTTTGGAGGGATGCCCAAAAGCGAAGACCTGCGGCAGGTTTAGAAGGGAGAGAAGTGGCCGAGGAAATGGCGGGGAGGGAGGAGAGAACAAAGACCACGAGTGGAAATAACGGAGAGGTGCGTGAGAACCAAACTGGAGCCCAGGCCGACGTCGTCGGGCTCGCGCTCTCCCCTTTCCGACATCACCTTATGCCGGTAAGTTCTTTTTCCGTTTGTTTAATTTAACCCTACTCCCCCAGGATCCTGGCTGGGAGGCATGCAAGGCGACCGGAATGAGTCCATCGGATCAGGTTCGCCTTCCATTCGCCGCCACCGACGCGACTAGGGCCACCTCCGGCAACCCAGCTTGCGTTGCCCACTTCCCCGTTTGATGCTCTGTTTTGTCCTGTCTCGCTTCAACCGAGGGGGGGACTCCTTGTTCCTCGTTTATGCTTGTGTTTAACGTGAAGGAATCGTTTCTGAGTCGACCTTGAGCATTTTTTGTTTGCTGTATGATGATTTTGGCTTGAGTTTTTGTCTTGGATGCCTTCAGACGCCCCCACTCGGTCGACAACCACTAGATGTTCGACATAATGCCCGAACCAGATCCGTCCCAGCCTCATTTGGTTTTCGGTTTCCGTTTTGTTCTGAGCTGTGTTTTCGTCACTCAATGATGATACCTTATATTTCTTAGTCTAGTACCTTTTTCCTTTTACTTTTTTTGGTTTGATTACATGGGGATGACAATAACCAGGATACCTAATGTTTACTTAGGGTGCGTCGGTCGGTAAAGTTTTGTTTTAGAGAATATATTTTATTTAGAAATACTTTTTCTATTTTTTCTCGAGAGTTTCTGAATATTTAAACACATTTGGTAACTACACAAAATTTCTATTTCCGAAAGGAAAACGTGTTTGGTATGATCTCATATATATTTGTGACTTATAATTTCTTTTAATTTATTAATAATTTTATTACAATTTTCTTTTTTCTTTTTTAAATCTTTTTCTTCTCATTTCTCCAACCGATCGCCAATCGACCACCGGCTAGACAAGGGCTAGTGAGGTCGTTGGCCTCGAGGGAGCCTTGCCGATGGCTGGTGAGCTCAAGGCAACCTCGCTCGAGGCTAGCAAGATTCGACGCCAAGGTTGGTGATCAGTTAGGGGAATAATAGAGGAAGAGAAAGAAAAAAAAAAAAAAAGAAAGGAAAAAAAAAAAGCTTGATTTTTGTTTTTGGAGTTGTTCCCAGGAACAAAGGGTAACTTTTTTTATTTCTTATTTATGTTCCAAATCTGTCATTAAGAACAAAAAACTTACTAAATGCGTTTTTGTTTTATTTCTACTCACGAAAACAAAAAAATAGAAATGCCTATTCCTAGGAGTGTCACCAAACACAGCCTTAATGTAATGCCTTAGTCATCTCTATTAACTTAGTACACTGCACTTCAATCGCTCGTGCTCAAAAGTTGCCCTGAGAATCGAGGTCATGCACCAGAAACTACAAAATTTTGGCTACAAGTGGGGTTAAGGGCGATGGGCAGTTCGATATTCACTTTTTAAGGTGGAAAAATCTGAGAAAGTGAAAGCATTAGAAACTAATAGTTGCTAGCTTCCACATTCCTTTTTGGTTAGCCATCCTCCCCAAATGTTGAAACATAAGTTCGGTCTTTTTGTTTAGTGTGGCCAAAGTTTCTAAATTTCTTAATGAGGTGAGATGGCTGAGTTGGCAATTTGCATTGTTTAAGCTGATCAAACTTTTTTGGGCAGGTAAACGTAACAGTTTAAAGGTACTGAAAGTATTCTTGCCCATTCTTGAAACGACCGTTGTCCAACCTTACTTCCTAGGTTTGTCGCTTATTCAAGTACTTCTTTCATCATTGAGGACAAATCTGAGTTAAAAATATCTGTCTAGATAAGGAACTATTATTCCGTCCAGTGACTTCAACGTACGGCTTCTGGGGTGGTTCATCAAGCGGATGAACTTCAGCTTTTTCTTTCTATTTTCTTTATGTCATGCAGGCTTCTGCAGAATCCTACAGTGTGTGATATTTAGGAGACGCGACCTTTAGAAGGTGATGTTAGGGCGATGAAGAAATTCTTTCAGCTAAAAGAAGGCGTGTGAACAAATGCATGTTCTAGTCTACTTTACCCCAGTTGCTGGATGTGGTTTAAGATCATGATCATGCAATTGAGTGCATCAACGATGTGATATCTGCTATATCTCTCTTTCTTGCTCTAATGCGACTAGTAGGAGGCTCCAGGTAAATTACTCTGTTAGATGGATATGTGAATCCATCTGAACGATGTTGATGCATTCAACTGAAGCTACATAAAAATGCTTCCTGGTGTCAATCAAATGGGTTTAATTTGTCAGCATCCCTCGCAATTTGTTTGCCAATTTCTTTATCAGTGGTGCTTTTAGTTATACAATGTCAATTACAGCTCAATAATTGTTTGAACGAGATCGCTTTTTTACCTAATTAAATTAAGGATCAAGTGACATGAAGCAAAGGAAGAAAGAGAGATTTCAGAAGCAAATTTTTTTATTAGCATTCTTAGTACAAGACACCATATAGGTGTAAGATTTGTATCAAGGCACTATAACAAGTTGTGGCACGTTATCAACCATATTTATTTAGGATAGGATGACAGGGGACTTTCTTCTGATCCGGTGTCTGACAGCTGCTTCCCTTAAGCCTGCAAAACACAAAAATAAGTTTTTAGAGTGGGAGCTTGATACATTTGAGTCTCAGAGAGCAATGAGGCCATATGGAGGAGAAATTTTGGCCACCTTGTTCTTGTTACAAAGAGTACGAGGGTCTCATGAACCTAGATTGATATCTTCATTAAGGCACTCGATCCTATTTGCATTGGTATATACAAGATGTCGAATATATATTAGTTAACAAAAGTAAAAATACTAGCAGCTTTTCCTTTTTCAGGATATTTACCCTACAAAATTTGACATATAGCAGTCTTGTCTAGCCTTTGCTGTTTAATTTGCATTTGTTGAGACAATATGTATAGATGTTTCCCTGTAATGAAATTATCATTCGATTACTCAATGGATCATAACCCCTTGAGGAGTGATTATAGTCATTATAACCATATTTGTTAATCCTTAAGTTATGTGAAATAATTAGCTACCTCCTGGTTGTCTACCTTTTATATCTTCACCTTTCAGCAGTGGTCATGATCGCTCTCACTCTCGCTGCTGCTGCTGCTGCTGCTATCACCAGATTTGCATTCCTTGGATTTCTTCTTGAGCATGTTCTTCTCTTTCTTCTTGTGCTCCTCCTTCTTCTTGGGCTCCTCCTTCTTCTTAGACTTCCCATGGCAAGCAGATTTCTCTTTCTTGTGGCCATGAGCTTGAGTAATGCAGTGAGTCTGGGCATGTTGGCCAAGGTAATGGCCATTGTTCTGGCCCATGCAGGGAGTCTGGGTTTTGGCCATGGCATGCTCACTGCGGTGACCATGAGCTTTAGCCATGTGGCCATGGCCCGATGGAAGGTGTTTCTCGCTCTGGCCATAGCACTGGGTCTGGCTGTGGCTCATTTTATGTTCCATGGGATGGCCATGGCCCGAGGGAAGGTGTTTCTCGCTCTGGCCATAGCACTGGGTCTGGCTGTGGCTCATTTTATGTTCCATGGGATGGCCGTTTTGGCTCTGTTGGTAGTAGGTTTTCTCGGCATCCTTGAAGCAGTGGACGGAGGCCATGGAAACTGAAGCAAGAGGGTGAGGGCTTTTAGTGTAGTTCTCTCAGGCTGTTTTGAGTGCTTGCTTGGCACTATGAGGCAGTCTTGAATAGCAATTTATAGGCATGGGGCTAAGTTGGGTTCTCTCGCTTCTGGTACATTACTCTTTGATTTTGCTTTTGCAGGATGGGACAATATAGCATCTATTCTGTCTCCATTACATAAAATTTCAAACTTTATTCTCAACGGACCATTGAAAAAATTCCAATGAATACAGTGGAAAATGGTTTCCAAGTGGGCACTAGCCTGTCCTTCTTCATCTAAATGATTTATTTCTCGACGGCCAGAAATTGAAGGTGAGTCATCATCAAAACCCAATCTAGAAAGTCACACCCCGAAACCAATAAGAATGGGAAAATGACATGGCCGTCCTCCAACAACATATCATCAAAATATATGTTTAGGATTTGACACAATTCCGTAACAAAAAAGACATGGAACATATTATGCATGCTATATAGTGCTTATGGTCAAGTTCTTTGTTAACCTCAAAAGCGTAAAATCTAGTATATGTTTAGGATTTGACACAATACCGTAACAAAAAGACATGGAACACATTATGCACGTTGTATAGTGCTTATGGTAAAGTTAGTTTGTAAGTGATTTCATCAATCCTATCTAAGATCAAGAATGGTCTTACGTATCTTGTACTCAAATTCCCACGCATGCTAAATCTCCTAATGCCTTTCATAGAAGAAACTTTGAGGAATACATGATCTCCCATGTTGAATTCTACCTTGCAATTTTTAAGATCTAAGTAACTTTTTTAATGACTTTAAGCTATTTTGAAATGTTCTCAATCCAACCTGATTTTCTCTTCTCACTGTTGAATGAATTCTAAGTAGGTTAGGCTCTTTTCACCAACATCATATCAATAGATAAGAGTTATGCATTTCCGACCACACAGAACTTCAAATGATGCTATCTTAATACTAGAATGATAGCTACTATCATAGGAGATCTTCGTCCCACAAATAGCCAAAGTCAATTGCGCAAGACCTCAACATATCCTCTAGCATCAAGATAATTCTCTCTGGTTGTCCATTTATCTACAAGGTGAAAGGCTGTACTAAAGTTGAGTTTAATACTCAAAGCTTTTTGTAAACTCTTCCACAACTGAGATACAGATCTAGGATTCTAGGATTTTTATTAGAAACAATAGCTTGCTTGGGATATCCTCCAAAATGTTCGTCTTCTTTCCGCTCTCACTTGATGGTGAGCTTTATATTGCCCTACGATACATTGCTTTCTAATGCGTCCTCTTCATTTGGTCTCCTTAAGTTTGATTTCTTAGAATTTTCTCCTTTATAATAAGATAGTATTATGGCAACAAAAACTTGTTAAATTATAATTTTAATGGAAAATTCCAAATATGGATCCGAAGTGGATCAATTTTCTCAAATAAGGATCCGAAATAAACTTTGTGTCTAGATAAAGACCTAAAATGGACCAATTGTCTCAAATAATGACTCGAAGTGGTTGAAACAATTCAAAATAAGGACTTGAGCTTGCTGGTCAGTCAAATATTCGCTAGCTATCAAGCATGCAACATTTCCGACGACCGGAGTTTGGGCAATTTTGTCTAAAAAAAATCTACAGAAAATTAGCAAATCTTAAAATAGAAAAAAAAAATCCAGATTTTTTTACAGTCTCCCCATTCCTTGTACCCATACTCCGCAAAACCCAAATTCTTTGTCGGTTGAGGCACGAACTCAAAAACAAGAAGAAAACCATATGCTTCTTTCTTTGTTTGTGGAGACCCAAATTCTCCGCCAATCGAGCAAAGTGAGGAGTGACGAGAATCGAGTCATGACGATGACTAGGCAACGATTTGGTTGAGGAGCAACGGAGACCCAAATTCTTTGTTTGTGGAGACCCAAATTCTCCGCCAATCGAGCAAGGCGAGGAGCAACGAGAATCAAGTCATGACGATGACTAGGCAACAATTTGGTTGAGGAGCAGCGGAGGAGAAGCATGAAGAAAACATAAACATCTAAATGAATAGCCTAAACTTAATTAATTTAGAGTTTTTCTTCTTCTTTTTTTCCAATCACAGATTTCTGACAAAATTTCCCTATTTTAATCACCGGAAAATGTTTGCTAGCGAGCTAAGGTCCTCAATAGAGATTAACTTGATCACTTCGGGTCCTTATTTGATACAAAATTCACTTTGGGTCCTTATTTGAAACAATGAGTTCACTTTTGGTTATTATTTGAGAAAATAGATTCACTTTAGGTCCTTATTTGGAATTTTCCTTAATTTTAAACAATACCCCATTGCCGAACTCTTGCATCTTCATCGAGTATCGGTTAACTGCTTTGATTTTACGATTCGTCCGAAAGAGGTGAAGAGAATTCTCGACCCTCCTTCGATGAGTCTGAAGCATTAGTAGCATTTATCGTCTTCCTGGATTGCACGTAATATAGCTTTTGCAGTCTCTGCTGAAAAGTAAGAGCTTAAGAAAACTACTGAATGGACAACTTTAAGATCAGATGATGCTTAGATCTTCATTCTGTTGGGCTAAAAACTAACAAGAAGGGGATTAACTATTTACTACAACAGTTCTGCTGCAATTGATTTTTTTATTTTTTTGTCAAGGAGTAAGAGTGATCATCATTCCTGAGACCAAAACCTTCAGTTCTATCCCTACCTCCTATTCGTAAGTGTTAACATCTAAATTTTTGGCTAAACAATTATTGATAAATTGTATAGAAAATTATGGGTTAATTTTAACTCTTGAAAAAAAGAAAATAGTACAATTAAATTACATAGCATGTAAACCCTAGGTGCATTTGCATAATATAATTTATTAGAACATAGTTTCACTTGCTTTACTTTTTTTCTCGACTGCCCGGCCCTTTCTTTTTTCTGTCCTTCTTCTCGGCCCAGCCCCCTCCCCACGTCTGGGTGGTGGCAGCGCCTATGGTAGGCAGAGCCCAGGATAGTCTGCTGCCGTCTTAGCGGAAAATGTAACCAACTTGCCCAAAAAACCGAAATCGTTGCAGGCGTTAACACGGCCACAAAGAGGACTGATGAGCGGCGGTCCTGAGCTAGAGATTGAGGGGAAAGGCAGCTGGCTTCGCCGACCATCCGGTGCCACTTTGGAGGGATGCCCAAAAGCGGAGACCTGCGGCAGGTTTAGAAGGGAGAGAGGTGGCAGAGGAAACGGCGGAGAGGGAGGAGAGAACAAAGACCAAGAGTGGAAATAACGGAGGGGGTGCGTGAGAGCCAAACTGGAGCCCCGGCCGACGTCGTCGGGCTCGCGCTCTCCCATTTCCGGCATCACCTTCTGCCGGTAAGTTCTTTTTCCGTTTGTTTAATTTAACCCTACTCCCCCAGGATCCCGACTCGGAGGCATGCAAGGCGACCGGAATGAGTCCGCCGGATCAGGTTCGCCTTCCATTCGCCGCCACCGACGTGACTAGGGCCACCTCCGGCGACCGAGCTCGCGTTCCCCACTTCCCCGTTTGATGCTCTGTTTTGCCCTGTCTCGCTTCGACCGAGGGGGGGATTCCTTGTTCCTCGTTTATGCTCGTGTTTAACGTGAAGGAATCGTTTCTGAGTCGACCTTAAGCATTTTTTGTTTGCTGTATGTTGATTTTGGCTTGAGTTTTTTTTTTCTCGGATGTCTTCGGACGCCCCCACTCCGTCGACAACCACTAGATGTTCGACATAATGCCCGAACCAGATCCGTCTTGGCCTCATTCGGTTTTCGGTTTCCGTTTTGTTCTGAGCTGTGTTTTGGTCACTGAATGTGATTCTGGTGAATTTCTCATTGTTGTTTCGTTATTGGTGGCGTCTTTTCCTTTCAGGGCGTTTTGTGAGTGTCGTCGGCCGGTGTGGTGGTGGTCGTCGGACATGTGTTTTTCACGGCGATGCGCCAAGGCGGTGGTAGATAAGAGTGAGCGTTTGCTTAATGTCTTGAGATCTTTAGCGAGGTTCTCTTTTGGTGCTTTCTTTTAAGCCTTAACGTTGAAACAAGGAAAAAAAGAACGATGCTGCGAAGAGGTCGAAGTTATGGGAAAAGAGAGGGCGCAGACGTTCATGAGAGGAGAAGTCGGCGTTGATTGGGCTCTGATAGAGTTGGGCTTATCCAGGCTTGATGGACCTTGGGTTTTTGTTAAGATGGGCTGGCCGAAATTTTGGTTCAAGGTTGGCGAGCTTGGTTGGATGTTCTGGGCTGGCTGTGTCTGGGTTCGAATTGGGTAGTGGGCCGTCTAATTATAGTTCTGGGGCTTGAGTTTATGGCGCGTTTTCGGCTGGGCTTCGTTTTTATCCTTTGTTTTTTGGGTTTGCGGGACTGGGCTCATGAGCCCAGTCTATGGACCCTGTCAGCCCTGACCCGGGTCAGATGCATTATATAAGAATGAAGGTGATCTTGGCTCCACATCCTATGTTCCATTCCGCTAGAATCCTCGTTCTTTCTTGGGTTGTAGTGTAAATAGTATGTGATGTAAGTCAAGAAGAAAGTATTGAGTCTTCTCTCAAGGCAAGGATCTAGGCTGGGTCCGCATTATGTTATATTATTTTAATATTAAAAACTTATTTAAAAAATTTAAAAACAATCTAAAGATTTATTTCTTCTAAAAAATAGGGAAAAGCCTACAAAATAGATTTTGAGTAGTTTTCTTTGAAAAAAGATATGCGAAAATCTTTGATAAAAAAAAATTTGAATAAGCTCTTAAAGCTTTACAATAGGGTTTTGAATGTTTTTAAAGACAAATGTAAAGTTGATGTCTGTGCATTACTATTTCAATCATTACTTGTTTGTGCACTTTTAATACATTGATTGTTGTCTCCCTTTAGCTTTGTTAAGAGTAGAACCTTCTTACTCTTAATTAGTGAGAAGGATGCCTGAACATTTTGGTTGGCAATTGCACAAAATTAAACGTTGAAGGGGCACAAGTCGGATAATAAGTGTAATCAATCAGTAAAAGTAAAGTAATTCTTTGGTTGCTTTACTTGAATATTTAATTGACTCATCATAAACTTATTAATAACAACTTTTAGATAAAAGTAATTTGTATATTAAGAACTTGGACCATAACTCACGAATTGATATGGGCTAAGTCTAGACTTAGTAAACTATTAACCAAGCCCTAAGTGAATCACCTAAGGCTAGGTTGCGACAATCAGTAGTTTAGGTAGAGTGAAAAAAAAAAAATCAGCTTGACGAGATTCTAGTTTCTATCTGTGGACCAAATCGGTGGAGCAATGACGAAATTCAAAAAATATGCGGAGTCAACTAATTTAAATGAAGGTCGCTCTCACCCTCAGAGACCTGATCTATTTTGTAGTAAGGTAGTATGCAATGACTAGGTATATCTACCGCAAGATACAATAATGAAGGTTGTTTTTCCGTTTGGGAAAGTCTCGAAAGTTTTATTCTTGAACTATCGAAGGTTGCTGTTGTAATCTTCCAAGCTTGGCACAATTCTCTAGACTTGCTTATCATACGCTTATCTGATTGAAAAACTCGTGATATGGATGTTGATGGAAATGTTTCAGGGCATAAATGGAGCTATTCGAGACGAGGCTCTCCTGCAGCTTTCAGTTCCCGTAATGTTTGCGCAGGTAATTCTTTCTATTTTTGTAAAAGATTTATTAAGTAAATGATTATTGAAAAAAATTCAAGTTCTGGAAATACTGTATGAAGCTTCAGATATTCATATGCTGAGGCGGACTCTCAATGATGGTTGCCAAAAATTGGATAAAGAGATGCCACTATGAGCTTCATGGTTTATTTTTGTCTTGAAGTGGTATTTAGGCTTTGGTTTTGCTTGTTCTGATTTTTCTGTTTCTCTCTTCTTTATGCTCTCGCCTTTAACCAGCAAAGTTGTAGTTGCAATTGGAAAGAAATTCGGTTTAGTCCAAGTACGTTAGAATTGGATCCACTAGTTCATTTAACTAGACTTGATGTATTCCCTTTTTATGTTCTTCCATCCTAATATTTTAGGAGGTTGCCTATGTTAATGTTCTTGTATTGATCATGGTGTGGCCATTATCTACTATTTTGATGCTAACAGAAGTAGCTGCTACTTTTTCATTTGTTGTTGGATATTAAATTATAGCTTAATCCTATGCCTCATATTTCTATCTATTATGATAGTCAAGCTACTTTGGCAAGAGCTTATAATAGTACTTATAAGTCTAGACATATTAGTCTAAGACATGAATATGTGAGACAATTGATTAAAGATGGTACCATGACATTTGTCTATGTGAGATCAAGCAATAATCTAGTTTATCCCTTAACAAAGGTTTTACCAAGTGACACGTGGTAAATATGACCTCACAAGAAATGAGGCCGAAACCCTTTAATTAAAATCACCAGTAATGGTAACCTCACACATTTTTAGAATATCACTAGTTACAAGGTTTAATGGGTCAAAAGTGATTGTTTGATATTGACATTAGCCTTGATATAAGAATGTAGTATCGTCTATTACATTTTGTAGGTTCAATTGAATTCATAATGAAATATAATACAAACTATAATGTATTAATAGTAATAATTAAAAAAAAAAAACATGATAAATCATTCACCTATATGAACTTAGAAGTAGTACCGCTTCTTGCAAAAGTTAAGGTTACTTTTTAGAGAGCTCATAAAACAAGTACAAGCACAAGGCCATAATAGTGCTGAGTAAAATAGAACTTTTTTGCTAAAACAAGAGGTCAATTAATTTGCGGTATGTCCGATTTTATTATTTAAAGTGTAAGTTTAAAGTCGAGTCACTTGTCACTTTAATAGAGTTTTGATATATTTGCACTGAATAAATGTTCAACTCAAAAAAGATCTTTATGCATGTATATTAATCTCATGAAAATTTCGGCTATATATTTTTGACGTTTTATTTTTGTATTTTGTTTTACAAACAAAGTGTTGGTAGTTTGTCTGTAAAACAAACTATGAGGTACTTTGTCCACATTGAAAAGATGTGAGTGCACATATGGACTAGATTTAGCACTAAACAATGGTCATTATTTCTTATTTACTGAAAAAAAAATTAGGATTTATTTTTATAAAAAAAATTAACCATAGTATCATATTAAAATGGTGAGACTGTTTAAAAAGGAATTATGGTTAATTTTTATTTATTGAATTCTTAACTTTATTATTTCTTACTACAATTATCTCTGAGGTCGTATATGTTCAAACATAACTTCTTAATCATTGGAAGGTTATGTATGTTTGGAGATATATATATATACTATTAATTGCTAAACGTATATGTTCAATAATAATCTTCTTCTTTTAATTTCATTTTCTTTTGAAAGATATACAACAATTTTTTTTTCAATCGTTTCTCTTGAAGATCCTAGAAAAATACTAGAATTGTCATCTATTATTTTTATTGAAAACTTTATTATATCTTGGAGGAAATTTGCCGATAGCTATTAACAACATTGTGAAGTAAATAACTTCTTAAAAAAAGTCATACTGCGCCTCATAGTCTGACTTTATTATTCTTCCAAACACTCGTTATATTTTCCGAACAGCAGGAAGCCATGGAGAATAGTTAGACTTGTTCATAGGAGTTAGCTGGGCCTCTTGTACTCTCTCGCTCGTGATTAATGCCATGAAGCAATTCTATATCCATGGATTGTGCAGTAGAGTGAATGAGATTCCTTTGCCTCCTCAGCTAAGACACTTTGCAATAATTTGCCAAGTTGGGACAGAGAGAACATATTCTGTCAACAAGATGCAATCAAACATCCCTTGTCCTTTTTATCTGAAAGGCATCCACTCATACTGATTCCAGCCTTCTTTTTCTATATGAGGTGAGTGACGACGAACATGATACCTCCCGTCTTTTTTTCTTTTTCTGCACTATTATAATAGATTTTCTCGAGTGGGGAATAAATTCTATTAAGATTGCTACCATATTGATATTCTTTGAAAATATGGTCATATTCGGACGTACTTTTTGTCTATTTTAAACTGGCATCTAGTTATTGGCCAACAAAAACAAAGCCCGGCATCTAGTCAGAGTACTTCACGCGACTGATTTCCTATGCTGAGCCTCATAGTGTCACTTCTGGGGTGATGGGTTGTTAAGAATGAAACACCTCAGTCAAAGAAAGGATTGAGAGTTTCTGACATCTTATGCTGTACGTGATAAGCTCCGGTTGAACAAAAACCGACGTTGATGATGCTAACACGTAACATGAGATCACACGTCAACATGTTATTTTTAAAATATATATAATTTTGATACGTTCAAATGCGTTATATATTAAATATATATTTATATTATTTAAATTCATTCATAAATAAATAAATAATTTAGAATGAATTTACACTAAAAATTATAAGTCAATTGAAGTGAGAGTTAGAAAAAAATTATAAAACTAGATCTTTATTCTTTTATCATTTATTATTTTTTATTTTTTATTTTTTTTATTATATTTTAATTCTTCATTTATTGAAATTTTTTAAAATTAATCTCGTATGTGTCAACGTGTGTGGAAATTCTAAGCTTACATATCAAAAGAGTTGACCATGTGCACTTGTTGACTATGTGTTAGAAAATATCAATGTGTCAAACGCAACATAAAGGCTCTTAAAGACCATCTATGCTTCCTAGCTTGACTAAATTGACTGATCTTTGGACGATGCAAGCCATGTTGACATACCTTTGGAAGATAATGATCACCGAAAACAATGACCTATCACAAGCACGATCAATGACATTTCACGTAACATCACAACAATGTGGCACTACTATACAATTACACAATTGAGAAAGGTATCGATCACTCTTCGTCCGTAGTTATCACTGAAGTTGTGGCCGCACTTGCATATGCACTACCTTTTACATGTTAGACAATAGACAAGATAGATTTGCAATTTTCTATCTCAAAGATTACTTTGTATTTTCTTTATGATTTAATTTTTAGTGGATTTATTTAAATGAAAATAGAAGATCTTACACTTCGTTTGTTTTGCAAGAAATGAATTATTTGAAAAACATTTCCTAAAGACGATCACTTGAAATAATTAGCCAATGATAAATAGTTTCATTAATGATAACAATTAATGTTTACTCGAACGATAAGATTATGTTTCGTTCGTTCATTTTTGAAAGCTTTATAAATGATCATTTTTTGGAAAATATATTTCAAATCATACATTTTCCTTGAAATAATTTAGAAAATGCTAGCTAGAACTTTCTATTAATAAAGATGTGAGGGTTAACGTGGTGCTTTGACGGACCTAAGTTGTCCTAGAGTTGGTTGGAAGAAGATATAATTTGTCGCGACCAATTTTTTCGGAGGTGTGAACCACCTAGGGTTTTAGCTAATGGATTGTTAAGTCTAGATTTACCTCGGGCTCTCCAAGCCCATACCATTCGCGACTTAGATTCAAGTTTTTAACATGCAATTGATTTTCAATTAGGAGTCGCCACTAATCAATTTATGGTAGGTCGATTAGACACCTAAGTAAAATAATGGGAGAATTATTTTACTTCTACGAACCGTAGATTATGGGTGGGGACTTGATTACACTAGATTTCTCTAATGTCCTTTCGGTACCATTCTTTTAATTTCAAAAATGTATTTTTTGAGATAAGACTTGAATTGATTTTAAATTCTAACATGTGAGGTGAATGCAGTCTTGCAAACCATCAATTTAACACTCAAGAAAGCAAATGAATAAATTGCATGACTTACCTTATAGCAACGAAAGCATCTACGTTGTTAGTTTATAATTCACATCAGAGTCCTAGATATGATTTCTAATTAACACGCAATTTTTGTTTTGTTTTCACTTAATTAATGAAAATCATGCGATATGCAATGCATGCCACTAATTTAACATGAAATGATATGACATGGCAACATGACTTAGCTATATGACCTAAGCGATATGACATAAATAAGCATGTAGTCTATCCTGAAGCATGAGATGGATTTATTCTAAAAAATAATTTTTTGTATTTTCCATGAGATTCAAAATTAAAGAAATGAGACATTTAAATATGCAATCTAAATTAATCTAATGACTGACAATTTCTAATTAAATGGCCCTAACAAAACGTGCATTGTATGAACCTAATTCTATATGACGTGCACATGGTTTTTATTCTAAATAAGCATGCAATTTATTCTAATATGCAATGACGTATAAAGAATGTCCTAATTCTACATGACATATGCATGATGACCCTTTTTTGTGTTTTTTTTTATTAATTTCGAAATTAGGAATTGTCAAATTATTAAACATGCAACCTAAGTAAAAAAAACACTAGCAACCTAAATTGATTGATTTGATTTTTGATTTTTTTTGAAATTTGAAATAAAATCTCTTCTAAATATGCAAGATAACAAAAGATATTCTAAAACAAACCTAATCTTCACTCAAATATTTTTTGGATTTTTTTATTTAACAAAATAAAATTGATTCAATTAACATGACGACAAATTAGATAAGATATGATCAATATCTACAAAACCAAATAACCATATCTCGCGAGATCGGGTTGGTCGATTTTTAAATAAATCGCGAATCGAATCTCGGGCGGGAGATCGGATTGGCGATTTTCCAAGGATTGTGATTGCGAGTCGGATTTGGCGCGAAAATCGACTATCAAACACAAATTTCACATGCTGTTTCATATCGAACATCTCATCATCAAATAAAGAAACAAAATGAATAATAAATACTAAATAAATAAATGAACAAAAAATAAAATAAAATAAGAAATCTACCTAACTAGGTTTTGGCCTCCTAAACTAAAGTCAGCCAGCGGCTAGATGGGTTGCCGTTCGGAGCTCCGACGAGGGCGGCGGGCGGACCGGCGGCAGCAATACTGACCAGCGGGCAGGGGCGTCGGATCGCTAGGAGGTCGAGCAAAGGCAGAGCAGCGACGGGTTCGGGGCCTGCTGGCGTCGAGCGGACCACCGGGTCTGCAGCGGCGACTGGTCACGGACCGGCGCGGAGGTGCGAGCTACGGGGACGTCGCTCCATCGGATGGGCGTATGGTGGCTCAGGCTCCAGATCTGGAGCGGTGCTGCGAGCAGGGGATTCGGATCCGAGCGGCGTCGGGAACTCCGGTGACCTGCAGGCAAAAACAGGTCGGAGGCCGTGGGTCGTCGTTGGGGCTGAACAGAAGCGGATCGTGGCGCGGGCTCCTGCGGGTCGCTCGGCGTCGCAGTTGAGGGAACAGATTCGCGAGCAGCAGACGGCTAGGCGCGGGCTGTAGGCGAGACGGGCTGCTGGGCACCGGGGACGGGCGGAGTGACGCGAGCGGAGCAGGGGCAGGGCTCGGCGCGGCACGGTGGGCTCGGGCGGAGGAAGACTCAGGCGTCGGGGACTCGGGGCGGCGCGGCGGTTGCGGCTGACGGGACTGGCTCGAGCTTCAGGCACCGGGGCTCGCGGTGGAGGTCAGCGAGAAGTTGCAGGCGGAGCGGCGTGCAGCTGACGGACGTCGGGGCTCGGATGCCGGCACGGGCGAGCGGGGACGGCGCAGCGGCGCGGCGTCGGCGAGGCGAGCGAACCAGTGGCGGTGCGGACGCACGGCTGTGGAAGCCCTGCGGATGGAAGTTGCAGAGGAGGGGCAGCGGACTTGAGGAAGATGATGAATAGTAGGGGTCAAATCACCTTTTGCCTTTTCACCTTTCTCCTCTGTCCTTCTCTCTCTCACGTTCTGACTTTTCCTTTTTTTTCTTTTTCTCGCAGAAGCCAAAACCTCTCTTGACCTTTCTCTTCACTTATTTCTGAATTTTTTCCAAAGAAGCTCCCCCCTTTTCTCTCTCCGTACACGATTGCTTTTATAGGTAAAAATAGGTTTTCATCGTAGAATATTTTATGTCGTTTTTTCAATATGCACGAAGATAATCTATAACCTCCCGATCACCCAAATCCTTATCTAAAAATATTCTCCCCGATTTCATCATCTATTGATAAAAATAAGATTACAATGTGAATTTTTTTAATTTTCAAAAAAAAAACATAATATCGCATCAAATCTTAATTTTTCGCAAGATAATCAATTAAAAATAACAACGGGCTTTGGTTAATTTTATCCTTTCATGGGCCTAGCCTGGCCTATTAATTTAAAAATTCAAAACCACCATTCGATCCCCGCCACCGGTCAATAAATAAAATGCAAAATATGCTAACTAAATGTAGCTATGCAATTAATATTTTTTTTCAGGGATAAAAATTAACCCCTAATTTTTATGCAATAAATGACTAAATAGATCGCCAAAATTTAGGTGTCAACATAATTTGAGAGTTATGACCCTTCAATTGGAGTGCCTCATATTTCATGCCACATGGACCGGTGAACCATCAATCAAAACAAGGCAGGTCCTGGAT